>NC_058133.1:395928264-396002711 GCF_016433145.1 Gracilinanus agilis | reverse complement strand
GAGAGAGAGAGAGAGAGAGAAGGAGAGAGAGAGAGAGAGAGAGAGAGAGAGAGAGAGAGAGAGAGAGAGAGAGAAGGGGTGGGGTCTTATATGTACAAAAATATTTAAAGCAGCTCTTTTTTGTGGGGGCAAAGAATTGGAAAGTGAGGGGATACTCATCAGCTGGGAAATGGCTGAGTAAGTTATAGTACATGATTGTAATGAAATACTATTGTACTGTAAGAAATGATGAGCAGGAGCTCAGAAAAATGTGAAATGATTACACAAACTAAAACAGAGTGAGATAAGCAGAACCAGGAGACCATTGTATACAGTGACAGGAATACTGTACAGTGCTACTTGTAACAATATAATGGTTCAAAATAATCCCAAAGGATTCATGATAAAAATGCCATCTGCTTCCAGAGAAAGAACTGATGGACTCTGAATTCAGATCAAAGCAAACTTTTTTCACTTTCATAATTTTTTGTTTGTTCAAATTTCTTTCCCCAAAAGGGTTTATATGGGAAAATGTTTTACATACATGATGGCTCTTGTAAAATTCACATGAGATTGCTTACCATCTCAGTTGGGGGGAAGGGAGGGAAGGAGGAAGAGAATTCAAGACTCAAAATTCTTTTTAAGATGTTTGAAACTTGGTTTGTTTGTTTACATGTAATTAAGAGGAAATTAAATTAAATTAAATTTTAAGAAGGATATTTTTCTTTGTATTTATCGCTATCTCTCCATTCACTCAGCCATCACCCTGCTTCAGACTCTCACCACCTTGCACTAGATTACTAAAGTACTCTATTAATTTGTCTCCCTGCTTCCAGATGCTAGCATCTCAATCCATCTTTTTCATTATTACTAGATAATCTTCCTAAGAAGTAAGTCAGACCTTGTCTCTTCCTCCTCAAAGAACTTTAAGTCTCGCTCTCTCTATTGCCTCTGAAGAGAATTATAAATTCTTTAGCCTGTCACTTAATGCTCTCCACAAACTAGCTTCAACTTCTTTCCCAAATTTATTTTATATTACTCCTTCTCACGAGAAGCAACATGGCACAATAGGTAGGGAGCTCACCTCAGTCAGCAAGACTTGTACTTAGGGCTCATTTCCGACACAAATCGTGTGACCCTACGTAACTTCTCATTTAACTTTTTCAACTCATTTAATCCCATTACTCCAGGCCACTTTTAAAGTTACACAGATGGCACTCTATCCCCTTCAAAAATTCCACACCCCATGTACACAGGACTATTGACTATTCTTTGAACTTCATAGTCTGTGTCCTGACTCCATCCATTCTTACAAGTCACTGTCCATCTTGGAAATGGACCCCCGTCTCATCCTCTTCTCCTCACAATCCTTGTCTTTCTTCAAGGATAAAATTAGTTGCCAGTACTTGCCTAAGACCCTTCTTGCCCCCCATCTCAGGTGCTAGTATTCTTTTCTACTGGAAGTTGATATATTAATTTATGACAGATTCTACTCTTCCTTCTTCACATATCCTGTTAGAATGTAAAGTCCTTGGAGGCAGATACTATTTTGACTTTGTGATACTTCAGGCACCTAGTACAATACACTGCTTTGTAGCTATCCATAATCTGGATTCTTTAGGAGGGGGTGTGTTTCCATAATTCACAGCAACATGGAATCCCTGGGAAAAAAATTAAAGTGCTAAAAATATAGGTATTTGTTTCAGGAATTAGCATGTTATTGTTGGTGGTGCTGCACAATTTCTAAATGTAATCCAGGATGCTCTTTCCCTCTAATCCAATTCTTGGTCCAGCTTATTGTATCTTCGATGTCTGTTCAAGTCATGTGTATTAATAAATCAGTTCAATGAGCTCCCCATTCATTTATATCTAATCATAGCTAGCATATGAAGCACTTATGAACACTAGTTTATTTTATCTGCATAACAACGCAGAGGCAGGTGCTATTATTGATATCATTTTACAATAGATAAAATGAGGCAAATAGATATTACATGACTGGCACTGGTTCACATAGCTAGTAAGTGTCTGAGGCTGAATTTAAATGCAGATCCTTATGACTATAGGTCTGGTGTTCTACCTACTGTGCCACCTATCTTAGATGCCTAGCATTGTCGAGATAAAAAGTACTTTTTGTTTACTTAGCTTTTTCTGCATGGGATCTCTCTTGAGTGGTTGTGGGTCTCACTTAGTGATTTTATGGGAATCTGAGGAAATCAGTATAATGTCATCAGCAACCTGGAGGATCTGAAGAGCTTCATGATCTCTCTTTTATTTGTAGTATGCATTTTATCTCTTTCATAGTAGCAGCAAAAACATTGGGATGTAATCCTATCTCCTTGTTTTTTATCTTGTTTGTTATTAATAATCAAGTTAAATAATATTTTCTCTATTGGTACATCTTTCACGGAATTTCAACATAGGCGTGGAGGATCCTTATTGGAAAGACAACTTTAAGGAGGCATTTTGATGAACCAAACTAAACTTCTTTTGGAGGGGTTGGCTTAATAGCCATTTAACATGATGGAAAATAATTCTTTGAATTATTCAGTTAAAAATGTGAGGGTAAAGGTGCAATTGGCTCTAGATATCACTTACAAAAGCCTGCTTGTTCTCTTCTTTTCTTTTTGTTAAAGATATCTTCAATAAATGTGAGTATCAAGAGGCAGAACCAAGATGGCAGAGTACAGAGAGAAATCCAACAGAACTATGCCAACATTCCCATTCAAAACCAATTTTCCCAGATTATTAATAGCATGTAGAACAGAAGATTCTTTGCTTTTCCTTGACCTTGGTTTTATTTTGCTCAATTATTGTACATTCTATGAGATTATTGAGTGATTTCTGTAATAAAATGCAAACATAATTTTAAAAAGTAAAATAACACCTCATATCAAATTTTGGAGTGGAACAGCCAACAAAGGGTCTGAGAGGGATATTTTTCCATCCTAAAACAATTTAAGAGGTCTGCAGGAGATGTCTGTGACACTGGAATGGGAGGTGGTAACATTGATAGGAGCACTAGTAGTGGGCCTTTGGAGGCAACTATGACAGGAACAGCAGCTATGGCTTTGGGTGCTCTTAGCTTAGAAATGGTCAGAAAGTTATTATAGAGGACCCTTTGCTGGTACTGTGTGTAGCTGGCACTGACAGGTTATTTTATTGCCCATTAGCAATTCTAGGTCAAAGTTCCATGGTGGAAAAGAGTACTTGTAATTAGTCACAAGGGAAAAAGGGAGCTAGTAACAGTTCTGAGGTAGAGAGGAGTGCTACCACATGTGGCCTCAGAAGAGCAAACAACTTGATCACAGTTTCAGGACCAAGAGGAGTATTAATGCTTTGGGCTGCAATGGAGCAAGGACCCTTCCTGGGTAATGACCAAAGCATAGCCTGAGAGTGTAATCACCACATCACTGCCAAAATAATACCACCTTAGAAGCACTGAAAACTTGCAGACCTCCACAATTAGCTCTGAAAACAGTAACACAATAAAGCCAGAAGCTTAAACAGTGCCCCATCCCCACCTGGCCCAGGTGAGCAGAGCCTAACTTCTTCATAAAGTTCAAAGTGAAGAAATAGTCTGGGGAAATGAACAAACAACAAAAAAGAACTTGATCATAAAAAGCTATTATGTGTCAGGGAAGACCAAGACATAATCTCAAAAGAAGACAACAATCTGAAAAGTTACAAACATAGTTTCAAAGAAAAATTCAAATTGGATACAAGCCCAACAAGAATTCCTAGAAGATTTAAAGAAAGAGATAAAAGTAATAGAGGGAAAATTAGAAAAAGAAATGAGAAACAAGAAAATTATGAAAATAAAAAGAATCAACAACTTGGTAAAGAAAGCACATATGGAAAAGAAACTATAAAAGTTGAGTTGAAGAAAAGAACTTCTTAAAATGCAGAATTGGCCAAATGGAAAAGAGGCACAAAAGCTCACTAAAGAAAATAATTTCATAAAAATTATATTGGGTACTAATGACTCAATGAAACAGCAAAAAAAGCCCAACAACAACAACAATAAAACAAAATCAAAAGAATGAAAAAGTAGAAGAAAATATGAAAGATCTCATCAGAAAAACAATTTATCTAGAAAATAGATTGAGGAGAGACAATTTAAGAATTATTGGACTACCTGAAATTCATGATTGAAAAAAAGAACTTAGATATAATATTTCAAGAAATTATAAAGGAAAACTGCACCCAGTATCTTAGATCCAGAGGGTAAAAAAGAAATGGAAAGAATCCAACAATCAATCACCTCTCAAAAAAAATCCCCAAATGAATCTTGTGCCTCAATTTTTTGAAAATTCTAATAGGAATTGTTTTCATCTATATTAAGCTGAGATCTGTTTCCCTGTAACTTCTACCTGTTGAATCTAGTTCTATCCTCTGTGACCAAATAGAACTCTAATTATTCTTTTACATATCAAATCATCCAAATATTTGAAGGCAGTAATCACATATGTCCTCTGCCTTCCTTTCTCCAAGCTAAACACTTCCATTTCCTTGTATGGTATTGTTTGTATTCTCATTACCCTGGTTCCCTTCACTGGATACATTCCATTTTGTCAATGCCCTTTCCCAAATGGCACACATAGAGGAACACATTATTCCAGAAGTGATTTGACTGAAGCAGGGTACAGTAGGTGGCCCACAGCCTTGTTCTGTATGCTCTACTTCTCTTCAAAGAACCAATGAGCTCATTAACTTGTCACATACTGAGTAACAGGCAGTATTTTGCAATGGAGCTGACTGTTGGACTGAGTTGGGAAATTTATGCTTTATTCTCTGCTCTAATATTTATTAGATGTCTGACCATGAGCAAGTTATTAAATTTCACATCCTCAGTTTCTTCCTACCTCACGGGAAATTTATTAATAAAACATATCATAATCCTTAAAGCACTTTTTAAAAAGTGAGTTACTAGTAGGTATAATTGCTACTATTTTTAGGCAGCTAGGTGAGGCAATAGATAGAGCATCGGGCCTCTAATCAAGAAGACTCAAATTCATATCTGACCTCAGATAAATTAACTAGTTGTGTGATCCAGGGCATACTATCTGAGTTTTGTTTGCCTCATTTTCCTCATCTGCAAAATGGAAATAATAATATTACCTACCTCCTACAGTTATTGTGAGGATCAATTGAGATTATAATTATGAAACACAGTACCTGACACATAGAAAGCATTTAATTACATTTTGTTGTTGTTTTATTGTTCCAGTTGTGTCCAACTCTTCATGATCACATTTGGGATTTTCTTGACAAAGACACTGGAGAGGTTTACCATTTCCTTCTCCAGCTCATTTTACAGATGAGCAAACTAAGACAGAATTAACTAACTTTCCCAGGAGGGACACAAAGCTAGTAAGTGTATGAGGCAGGGTTTGAACTCAGGTCCTCCTAACATCCACTAAGATGAAAACTTTTATTATCTTATTTTTTTAACTTTGCCCCAATATGACTATCATTGAAAATTAATATAAATACATTCATTTACTAACTTGTAAAAATCACAAAATTGCCTTAAACATCCTACATTTTCCTTTGCCTGGTATATTGCTTCTCTTCTCTTTATGGACCCCTCTAGGGAATAAAGATAACCAACCCAGTGTTATCTAATGCCTCTAATCACCAGCTATAGATATTTAGGCTTGTCCTTCCTCATTGTCAAATTCTTTTACCTTAAGAGTCTTTTGTCCCCAAAAGGTGAGTGCTAATGAGATATCAGTTAATGGCACATTATGTAGTGGTCCAAAAGACAATTATCAACCCTTGAAATATTCCCATTAATGACCTCTCTGAATAACTAATTTCAACTTTACATCATAAAACTACCCTGAATAATTTTTGCTCCTTCCTCTAATGAAATGCTCACATACTGAATTATGTTGTATACCTTCACTCATTAGTGGGATTTTATACTGTTTTAAGAAAGTGTTCCAAGGATGACCAAGTAAAGAGTTTTCACCTTAGTGGCTCAAACTTTTTCCAAGCCCAGATATGGTGATTACATAATAGATCAAAGAAGATATTAGGGTACAGTAAATCATAATTGCCTTTTGCGGGGCAGGCCTGGGCTTGAAATGAGAAATTCAATTCAAAATAAATGTGAAACATTGCTATCTGTGAGAACAAAATGCCAGGAGAATGACAGGGGATTCTCTTTGGAAGTGTGCTGAATAGGGTCAGGATCATATATTGTTCAAATTTTCATCATACAGATAAAGAAACTGAGGCCCAGAGAAATAGAGTGACATAGCTAGTAAGTGGGAAAATCATGACTCAGTTTGATTCCATAGGTATTCATTAAATACCAGGTGTTTGTACCTTGCACGAGATGGCACCATATCAGGCTTCAACCAAGGTTGTCTGTCTCTATGGCTTCATCTTTTTGTCTAGCTTTTCTATATCAGGAAGTTGTTACAAAGGCAACAGAATCTAGATACTATTATTATCATAGTCAATAATAAGAATAAACATTTACTGAGTTCTTGCTGTTGGAGGCATGGGCTATATTATATCCTTCGTACCTGTATACAAATATATAATATATATTATACAAAGTACCTGCTCTCAAAGAGCTTACAATGTAACTAAAAGACAATATACAATTTTAATTCTACATTTTATTTTAATGTCTATTATTATATTGTGTTATGCTAGCATAACATTATTATATCAATATATTATATTATATTTATTCTGTCATTACTTAGACAATAAAGCTGGGTTAAGTTGTTTTTTGCCATAAGTAAACAGACTCAATGTTACTTAACCTGGAAAAAATCTCAGTAAAACAAAGAAATATAGGTAAAGTGAGGGAGATCATTGCCATTATCACAAGTATTAAAATTAAGTTTTTCACCTGGAGTGATAAGGGCTTTGCAATTCCAGAGGAAAATTGGAGAGATCTGATTGGTAAGAATTTTCAGAAGGATTATGAGCTTTCTGCTAGTGGTGTAGTAAGTTCTTAGACTGTCTAGCCCTCTTTCTTTTTAGAAACATCAAAGAAAATCAAAATAACTGTTCTTGACTAGCTAAGAATGGACCCTTCTACTATTCATGGTACTATTTTTTCCCCCTTGACAATTCCAAGGAATCATATAAATCCAAAGTCTTGAAAGGACTTTGAAGGTTATCTAGTACCCAGCTTTGTCTCCAGAAAATGAAAATATTTTCTGAAAAATCCCTAAAGAATGAATGTTTTCACCATAAACTTCCACCTGAAATCCAAATATATCCAACAAGTCTTTATTAAAGATATACTTTATGCGAAGCACTGACTAGGTGCTAGGGATGGAAGCACAAAACAAAATAGGCAAACAAAAACAGCACTTCACTCAAAGCATTTTATTGGTAAATATGACAAGAAAATAGATGGGATTGTTTGAGGAGAGAAAGGAAATTAACAGCTTGGGAGTGAGTCGGAACCTTCCTGGAGGAGTTGGCATGTGACTCAAGCCTTGAAGGAAGGTAGGAATTCTAAGAGGCAGAGGTGAAAAAGAAATGAGTTACAACAGTGAGGGGACAGACTGTGTCAAACAAGGCATGGAGGTACCAGGTGGAATGTTATTATTTGTACATCCTCTATCAGATTAAGTTGAGTCAATTAAAAAAAAAACATTTATTAAGTTTATTCTGTGTAGAGAGCACTCAAGATCTTGCAGAAATGCAGAGTTTAGTTAAGACAAAGGTTCTCTCTCATAGAGTTTACAGTCAGATACTCTTCAGGGAAGACCAGGCAAATCCATTTGACTTGATTATAAAGGGCATGAAATATGCTCTGAAATTGAATTCTATATTGCAAATGCCTCATATGATCCTGTTCATGTATCACTTGTCTTCCTTCTGTGTTCCATTTCCATATAACTTTGCTCATGGCAGGTTTACTTTAAGACAATTGAGATTCCTGTCTAGGGTAATTAGCTCTGACCCAGGGCCATGTCCAGTATGAGGAGGTTATGGACCAAGGCTATATTTGTGACCATTTATTCCCACTTCTGCCATGTGAATGATGGGAGCAAGACAAAGAAAACTATTGTTCAACCTGGGAAAGTTTTGAAAACGGAACCCCTGGTAGGTTCTATGTGCCATATGATTTGAGCGTTCACTATAATATGTGACTAGATTAATCTGAAAATACATATAAGTATACTAGTAAGGTTAGAAGTATCTTACGTTGAAAGTAGGTGCATTTATTTAAAAAGAAAGAGTAAAAAATGCCCTTTGTCATGTCTCCCTTTGCCTGTCCCTAGTCCCAGCTCTAGCTAGAGGTAGTTACAATACTTATGAGAATAGTCTGACATTCCACACCAGTCGTGTACTGCATAACATTCCATTCTCCCAGAAAAGCAAAAGTTTCCCTTGTCCTCTACCCCGATTCTACCCTGGAATTAGTGCAAAAAGAAGGGAGAGTGCTGACTCTCTTTCCATTGGAGGAGGAGGGGGCAAGACACTGTCCTGCCTTCTGTTGAGAGACGGGGAATGAAATAAACCATTGCCATGGACACAGAAGTGATTAATCCTGCTCCCTTCCCTTCCTCAGCCAGCCTCCAGAATATATGGCTCTCTCTTTTTGGCTATAATCCAAACCTGATCAGTACACAAGATGGGTAGGAGATAGGAATGGTAGAGCTCTAGGCCTTTCTCTCTCCCTTAGATCTCTGGACCTGCTCTACCAGTATGAGCTCAAGAAGCTCCAACAGATGCAGATAGATCAGGTTATCCCCTGATAACCAGGAGTGGATGTCTTCTCTCCGGAGCCCAAGCAGAAAGAACACCTAAAGATATCCCGCTCTTTCTCTCTGTTTTCTGTCTTCCTGCCACATACACCATTTATGATTCTTAGATACTATAAGGAAAAAAGTTGCATGGGGAAGCCACTCCATCACAATTTATCCCAGAATCCTGGTGGCACTTTGTACTCACATCAGCCAAGTGTTTTGCAAAGCTGCAACATCGTCTCCTTGGCTTTTATAATGGTCCTAATGATCCCCCCACCCGTGGTCGGGTTGACATAACTCAACTCTCCTACTTTAACACGCATGACTCAATTACACAAGAGTTAGCTAATGGGGAATGGGGAAGATGTTACAGGTTAAAACAAATGGCGATGCCATGAATCGGGCACTGCCTTTCACATCCACACCACTCAACAAAGACCTAGCAAGACATTTTCTTCACAGGATATGAATCACCCGAGATAAAAAGAGGAAACCCAGGGCCACCTACGTTCAGAGTTTGTACAGTATGACCTCAAGGCCCAACATCTACCAGAAGTTGCACAAGGAAAGGCCATGCTTGGAAGAATAAAAGGGCTTATGCATCAGTATTAAATAATTCTCTTAGAGATGCAAATTTCTAATTAGTTACTGTGGCAACTGTAGGGGCCTGGAAGTAAGCCCCTTACACAATGAAAATGAGAGTTTACTTTTTTGATTTACCACAGGACTATAAGACAGAGAAAGGAGAAAAATAAATAAATAAATAGATAGATAAATGCAGCCTTTGTTGAGACAAGAGAATAAAGTATAAGGAGGAAGGGGTTTCTCCAGCTCATTCTCCTCCTTCCAGGTTGAACAGGATTTGGAAAGAGTCTTCCTACAAAGAGAATCCAGACTCTTAAGAGGCTCATAACCAACAAAACCATGAATATTGTACACATGGCCAGAAAATTATTTAAATCCAAATGGATTCATAATTTATATTGATCTTTTTGCTTATGACAATAATACTTTAGTATATTTCAAAACTATTCCAAATGTACAAAGTTCCTCCCCTTTTCCCCTTTTTTATAATTCTGTAAGTCTATGTACCACCCTCCCCATATTAAAAAAAAAAAATCTCCTTCCATTGGACATCTGCTCCTCCAAAGTGATACCTCCCACAGCTTTTGAGAAGGGCTTGCAGAGAGAAAGGATGGAAGTGAGAGGAGGAAATACATATTAATGGTCAATAAAAAAACAAAAAAGAATCAATGTAAAATGATAAAACAAACAAAAACATCTTTGTTTTGATGGAATTAAATGAAAAAAATAATAATTTAGGAATTATTTGGCTTCAAAAGCCAAGGAAATCAAATGCTACTTTGAAACTATTTCTAGGTTTGTCAGAAATCAAGTTAAAACTGTTCTTCTCTGAAGTTGTCAAAGCTGAAGTGATCTAGTATCAGGATACTAGAGGAAAAATTCATTTGAAATCTGAGAATCACTTTGGTTCCTTTTGCCTTACCAGATGGGTGAAGTGGGTGAAACTTGTCTTAAATTACATTCCCAGATATTTTTCTCTCCACCCACCTTGACACGCTTTATATCTTAAAATTCTATCCCTTCTTTCCAGTTCTGGAGCCATAATCAAATCCATACTGCCCTTGCTACTGAAAATGAATCTTTCAGTAATTTTGATCATGCCCAACTCTTTATGACCCCATTTGGGGTTTTCCTGACAAAGATACAGAATTTTATTTCTCCAGTTTATTTTAATAGATGAGGAACTGAAGCAAACAGACTTGCCCAGGGACACACAGCTAGTAAGTGTCTGAGGTCAGACATGAACTCATGAAATGAATCTTCCTGGCTCCAGGCCTGGTGCTTTCTCCACTGTACCATCTAACTTGCTAAGGAAATGGATCTTCATCCCTATAGCTCTAGTTACCAGCCCAGTAACCTTCCAAACCAAAATGGCCCTACCTGCCTACCACTCCCCTACATGTATTGCCTTCCTCCATTAAAATAAAATGTAAACTCCACACACAAAGACTGTTTCTGATATTTCAGGGGTTTTGTTTTGTTCTGTTTATTTTGTTTTAACATTCTCTCTCTATCTCACCCAAACTAGAATATGAGCTGCTCACAAACTTGATGCCCCTTCTATTTAGTTCCAGAACTTTCCACTTGCTTCCTCTCAGATCTGAGTAGGTTAACCCTTCATAAGCCACCTAGCTCCACCAATTCCCAGGAGTTTACCCTAAGTAACACTGGACTTAAATGAGGATGTCCAATAGACTTAGCGTTCTGCTACTCAGATCTATCAAACTCAAGAGATACAACTTTCCCATAGAAAGAATTACAGGCCTGAAACATCAGTCATGATGCCCCGTTGTTTCTGCTTTTGTATTTGTATCCCCAGTCTTGAGTCCAGTGCTTAGTCCTCAGTCAGCACTTAATAAATGCTTTTTCATCCAATCATTATCCATTCATAATGGATATTTTGATTTTTCTATTAGGAACTTCCTAGAAGCATAATACCTGAAAAAAGGAGTGACTCTAAATGTGAGAAGAGTAGATAAGTAGATGAAGTAGACTTTCTTGGAGGAATTGAATAATCAGTATTAGTATGAGTTAGGATGGTAACTACAGAACATACACACACATACACACTTTAAAAATCTGACTATAAGCCCATTATTCTTTTTCCTGTGCTATTTGAATAATGCTAGTACTTGGATTTTTAAATTTATTTTAGTATTTGGTTATATTTTAAGATCTAATATCTCAAATTCTGGTTATTTGTGTGGTCAAAACACCAGTGCCTTTGGTAACCCATTGTCAATAAAGAGTAATAAATCATTTGATTGTTTCATTGGGTAATTCTTTATCTAAAGAAAGGATACAATATGGTGGATATTAACATTGACTTTGGAGTTGGATTCAAATCCTGTCTCAAACATTAATTAGCTCCATTATCAACATCAGTCTCAGTGTTTTTGTTTTTGTTTTTATATAAATGGATAGAAATACCCACCACACAGTTTTGTGTGAGACTAAAAATGAGATAATATATAATTGAGATATGTCTTTTATATATGTGATATAATATACTTAAATCATTTGCAAGATTTAAAATGCTATGTAAATATCAGCTATTATCATACAAAATTAGTCAACTCAATTCCATCCAGGATTTTTGAGAGTGGATACTTACAACTATTTTAGATAGGTACCTAATAAATAATTACATTCTTGATTTGCACATATTTTAGGAGTTAAAATGAGAAATGCCTGTGTTTCGAATTTTTAATATCTGAACTCTAATCTTTCATAAACTGCACAAGAAATTTCAAATGCATTGTCTAGTACTACTCATCCACTCAAAGGACACTTATGAGCTACTTTCTTCATAAAGAGCATGTACTTAGAGATTACAGTTTAAAAAGATGCTAGTAGCTTTTTTTCATTTTCTCTCTATTTCTGATTTCATCAGTGTAAGGAATTTTCAGTGTAGAAATTGTCCTTTCCAAAACAGATTAGTAGCTGGATTAAAATAGAATCTGAGTTTCCTGGGGGCATTAGAATGTTAAATGAGTTTCCCATGTTTGCACAGCTAATATGTATTTGAGGTAGGAAAGATTTTGAACCTAGGTCTTTCTCCAAAGCTGGTCCTCTATTCACCGCGCCTCAGTGTTTTTCAGCAGTAGTTATTAGTGAATTTTCTCATCTTCCAGAGCAGTAACTATATTGGGAACACTAAGGCAGAAGAAAAGGTCTTTGCCCCAGAACAGATAATCGCCCCAAACTGAGGAAGTTTTCCCTAAAGTCTGGGATTCCAGGACATCTTGCAGCAATTTTGTTCCTCTCAGGAAGAAGGCTGGGCCAATGATGGTGATGATAGAGTTTTGGTGGAACATAATGGGGAGCCAGGGTGGAGCTATACCCAAATCAAGTAGTGATAAGGTGGTGTGAACAGAATCAGGAGGAGACTCCCGATTGGGGTGGGGGGGGCAGTGAGGGTATAGGTAATAATAATAGGATTTCTTTATCTCCAGCATTCTCTGTAAGGGCCCCTTGGTCTCATTAGTTTATCACCTTGACCAGTGGGCCTGGCCCATTCATTACCTCAGGTTTGTTATGAGGTTCAAATGAGATAGAGAATCTATACGTTATGGATGGTAATTAAAAGGTTTCAATTCTTAATGACATTAGTTGCCATTTTTAAAAAAATAATAAAAAAACTAATTTCAAAGAAGGAAAAACTATATTTATTGTCATTTTATATGATATATATAACCTTAAAGCCCTTTTGCATGAGATTCTTCTCTTTGATGGAGATTTATCATTAAGTTTTCTATGCCTGTGTCATGCCTGTGGGCAGAATTGACAAAAGGTTAAGGGAGAAGAGAGATATTGGTCCTCTAGCTTCTTTTTTTTTTTTTAAACCCTTACCTTCCATCTTAGACTCAAGACTATGCATTGGTTCCAAGGCAGAAGGATGGTAAAGGCTAGTCAATGGGGTTTAAGTGACTTGCCCAAGGTCACACAGGTAGGATGTGTCCGAGGTCAGATTTGAACCTAGGACCTCTCCTCTCTAGACCTGATTCTCAATTTACTGAGCCACCCAGCTGCCCCCATAGCTTCTTTCTTTGAGAAAAGAAAAAAAAATCATTCTTCTGGTCTCTCTTCAGGTCTCTGAAGAAAGAGAAGGACTCTAAGAAGAAGTGGATGTGTAGAGGAGTTAGTATTTTGATTATATCCCTGTCCTCAGCTTACTCACTAGACACCAGGCAATTTTCCTTTGGCTGAGATCTAGGACACTCCCAAGGTTGAGATGAGATATCTTGCTCCTAGTAGGAACTCTGCATATTGTCTAACATTTTTCTCATCTATATACATTCTCTGTTTGCTATTGACTTGGATAAATGCAGTTATTTGTTGTTGTTGTTCATTGTAGAACTAGCATTTGAGGGGAAGAGAGTCAAACTTCAGATAGCTTAGGACATTATTTCTGAAAAGAAAAAAAAATCAATTCGAACCCAACATTATTTTCCACAGACTGCTATGTAAGAGGAACATAAATTCAAAATTTCCCTTGGAGAAGGATGAGCAGAGGATACTTCCTCTCTCTCTCTCCCTCTGTGTGTCTCTCCCTGTCTGTGTGTGTATGTGTGTTTCTCCGTGTTTCTCTCTCTTTCTCTGTCTTTCAGTATTTCTCTCTCTTCTCTGTGTGTGTTTCTCTGTCTGTCTGTCTCTCTGTTTCTGTCTCTGTCTCTCTCTTTCTCTCTCTTTCAGTATTTCTCTCTCTCTCTCTCTCTCTCTCTCTCTCTCTCTCTCTCTCTCTCTCTCTGTCTCTTTGTGTTTCTCTCTTTCTCTGTCTCTCTGTCTCTCAGTATTTCTCTCTTCTCTGTGTGTGTTTCTCTCTCAGTATTTCTCTCTTCTCTGTAGGTGTGTTTCTCTGTCTCTGTCTCTGTCTCTGTCTGTCTGTCTGTCTGTCTGTCTGTCTGTCTGTCTCTCTCTCTCTCTCTCTCTCTCTCTCTCTCTACATATATATATATATATATATATATATATATATATATATATATCCATCTTCCTGTAGATATGTTTTCCTGCTTCCTGGGAACTATATCCAGACAGACCCAGGTGAACACATATTGCCTACATGAGACACACAGTGCACATCTCTGAAATGTCATAGAAATTGCTCTTTAAAATAATCAGATCTATAAAAATTCTTTCTGACATACAAAGTTTAGGCCATACCCTTGGCTGCTGATCTTACTTGCTCAAAGCCTTTTCACTCACTCCCACTTCTAAGTTACCATGAGTGTC
Organism: Gracilinanus agilis; assembly: GCF_016433145.1. NCBI lineage: Eukaryota > Metazoa > Chordata > Mammalia > Didelphimorphia > Didelphidae > Gracilinanus > Gracilinanus agilis. Next base: position 395,988,180 of record NC_058133.1, on the reverse strand, counting down.
TCCTGATACTTACCATATTATAAGTTAAGAGAACACAAACATCTAACAGTCAAAGATATTCTCAGGGTCCTATCAGTTAGAGGAACATGTGGTGGATCTCAGGGTCAGAGAACACAGGGGTATTTGATAAATTCCAGAGGCTTTCCTGGGGCAACCTCTGCCTTTCCATAGCTGTGGGAAATAGCTGGGTAAAGGTACCAACTACCTCCCTTAGCACCTCAGTCTGGGTCTGAAGTCGATGGGTATTTGAGGAACTGGAGAGGAAGAGCAGAGCAAGTGCATCATTTACTGAACCAGTCTGTGTCTGTTGGCTTTCCCAGAGGTACAAGGGAGAGAATATAGGCAAGGAAAGACAGGGGAAGCCAAGCCTAGACCTAACAGAATTTTGGGCATATAACCTTTTGTCTGGTGTTACATATGATTGTCTGTTCTCTCTATCCTTATTTACCATATTGGTAAAGGTCTGTGGTTTGCATCCCAATAATCTATTTCTGATCTAGTCACTAGCAAAAAATGTCTGCGCCTGGAGCAAAGGGTACAAATAGAGAGGGTGATAATAGGGTTAGGCCAGGATCTGAATACCCTGCTACTGAGGAAATTCTCTTCTGATCTACTTCTTTCTTTTAAGGATATGGTGTTGCACCAGGGCCACAGGACTCCAGTCATTAATGGATTCAGTCTCCATCATGCCATCTAAATTGGTTAAGGTTAGGAACTAGACCTGTTATCTCATTGGTAGGGTAAATAGTTGGTGCAGTGGATACAACACTGGACCTGGAATCAAGAAGACCTGAGTGCAAATCTGGCCTTGGTCACTTACTAGCTGGATGATCCTGGACAAGTTGCTCCAGGAAAGGAATTTCCACAAGTTGTGAGTTAGTCTCTAAGCTTGAGAATACTTTTCCCTTGACTTCCTCTGAGAGAATGTGTCACAATGTTTTAGGGAGAGTATCTGTAGCAACTCTACCAACTATTCTACCTTAGTAAACCCTCATGCTTTAGTATGACTAATTGATATGAATTGGAAATCAAGAAGTAGGGGGCAGCTGGGTGGCTCAGTGGATTGGGAGCCAGGCCTAGAGATGGGAAGTTCAAATCTGGCCTCAGACACTTCCTAACTGTGTGACCCTGGGCAAGTCTCTTAACCCCTATTGCCACTCTTCTGCCTTGGAAACCGTACTTAACATTGATTCTAAGATGGAAGGTAAGGGTTTAAAATTAAAAATTAAAATTAAAAAAAGAAAATCAAGAAGTAGGTAAAGGCTTTAAACTTTAGTATTAGAAAGATACCCACAATCCCTCAGGGATATCTAGAGCTCTGAGTGGAGGGACCAAGTCACCTAACTTGGAAGAATCGAATAATCAGTGTTAGTGTGAGTTAGGATGGAGAAGACCAACTATGAATTTCCAGAAGCAGAAGTTGCCAGATATGTTATATCAAAGTCAAGATCAGGAAACTCAGGCCTGAGAAGAAGTGACTTGGTATAGGTTACACAGGCACTATTGACTTCCCATTAACTGCCTTACTAGTAATTCTTGGGTCGTGGCTCTCCTGGCTGGCTCGCCACAAACGTATGAGGGTGAGTATTGATGATGTTGGGGTGTGTATCTGGACTCCCCACTTGATAGCTTTCGATGGGCCAGTATAGCTAACACCTCACCCCCACATGGAGAAGACCTATGAGGGTATAGTTCTCAAGGGGGCTTCCCTAAATGGATAAGATATGGTGGAGATGTTGGCAGATGATATTGAGTACCAGTTGAGACCCTGTTGGACTGGGTCCAATCTTCTGTGCCACCAATCTTGGGACAAGCCTCCCCCAACACTGATTCAAAAGGCTTTTTCTCTTCAAAATGGAGTTGGTATTTGTCTTCCCCTCATCCACCCAATGGTCTCTTCCCCTCAAGGTAACAGGCCCAAACTACAACTAATAAACTAATAAGGATTTATTTTAATGATATGAGATTTCTAGGGAAAGATTTGTTTTAGGGATTTAATTGAGGTAAGGGGGAATAAGAGAAACTACCCCAACAACTAAGAATCTCCCTTCAAGAGATCAGCTCTGGCTTCTTCTGTAGCTTGTCCCAGAAACTGACTCTCTCACACTATCTCCTAACTTTATCACTAGCTAACAAACAAAGGAATAACAGAAAGGAAAGGGTACAAGCTGAATCCAGAAAAGGTTCCCAAGTGCCTGCTCCCTCTGGAGTCTGGGCACTATGGCCAAACTGAAGCACAACTATCAAAGATTCCTCTTTGTTGGCAATGAAGATCTGTAGGATGAGCTTAGCTGTTGTAGTCTCCAAAGATGCTGGGGAATTTTAGGTTTAGAAGAGCTATTTCTTCCCAGATCCTCCCTCCTACTCTTTACCACCCAAGCCCCCAGAAAGAGCTTGAATGTCCTCCACAGTTTGGCAGTTGAGAAATCTTCAGAATAGTCACCAAAATTCCTCCTTCACTGGCCCCTCCCAAACGGAACCTCCTCAAAATTCCATGAGGCCAGCTTCAGCTCCAAATCCCAGATGTGTGCTTGATTGAATCCTTGAATTGCTCCCTTCCAACTCTTACACTACAGAAAACACACACACACTATAAAAATCTGACTGCAAATCTAGTATTCTTTCTCATGTGCTTTGTGAATAATGCCTGTATTGGGAGCTTTTAAAAATGTTAGTGAGTCTCAGTTTCCTCAACTGTAAAATGGGGACAATAGTAGTACCTACCTCTCAGATTCGTTGTGAGAATCCAATGATGCAGTGCCTGACATATAGTAATCATTACATACATGTTAGCTATTATTTCCAATAACTCCCAGGTGAGGAAATTTCCATTACTAATGTGCTCTTAACCTTTTTCAATGAGAGAAAAATGATAATCAACATTTTCTCTCCAATTTATACTCTTAGAGAGTTTCATAGAATAGAGGCGTTAATTCTATTGGCCACTTGCAAAACTCTCCACTACTGGAGAACTAGATTAAAATTTAATTTGGAAATATTTGACAAAATAAATAAAAATACAATATGATAGGGAACAGATATGTGGCTCGGAGGACAGAGAGGCAGGCCTAGAGATGGGACATCCTGGGTTCAAATCTGACCTCAGATACTTCCTAGGTATGTGACCCTGGGCAAGTCATTTGACCCCCATTGCCTAGTCCTTACCACTCTTCTGCCTTGGAACCAATACTTAGTATTCATTCTAAGATGGAAGGTAAGGGTTTAAATAAATACAATATGGTATATAATGCTCATTTGGGGTTTTCTAAGTCAGAGATCCAGTTTCTAACTGAATTCAATACTACTGTGCTAGAAGCATTGACATATTAAGAGATCTGTTATGGTCACAGAAATGAGAATTGAACCTACATCTCTCCAGCTTTTAGGCAGGCTCTCTAACTACTATGTGAAACTATCTCTATGTCACCTAAATATATACTTGAATACTTCAAAAACCTGAAATTTCCTCCTTTGTGGTCATTCCTTTCACTGAAATGGATTGTAAGCCCTCCATAACTTGGTAGACGGTGTGAAGAAACAGTGCTTACAATTTAATCAGGTCATTGGGAATTTCTTTTACATTGGGTTTGGTCAATGACAAATTTGAGTTCAAGGCAGATTCATAAAACAGGACTGACATCCATAATAATTCTCTCCTTAGAAGAGTAGCTATAAAATGCATCGAGCTGATGTTCTCAGTTAGAGAGCTCGGTTCTCCCATGATGGCCCATCATCCCTTTCTCTTTTATGGTTCCCATTGCACCTTCATGTTACAAGTAAAGTAGCACCCAGCAACATTGAGGAAAGCATTGAATGAAGGTATTTATGAGAAATAATATTAAGTTTTGTAATAGGAAATAGACTTTAAAAGTAGGAAAGCAGACTTAGCAGGCAGGCTAGTGGAAAAAAACCTTGGCTGGCAGCCATGGACATTCGGAATGGAATGCAGGCAAAGAAGGAGGAGAGAGAAAAACTGTCATTGCTGTTTGAGAGGGGTTTGGAGCAGAAATGCAGGCGGCAGTGTCTCCATAGACTTGGGATCTTTTGGGATTGGAGAAGCTTGAAGACAACCTCTCTCAAGATAAGCCTTAGTAGGGAAGGGGTCTGTTTCTGGTGGACAGTTGCAGGCATTTTTCCCTACCTGGTAGCTCTTGAATTATTTGCTGTGCAAGGAGTTGGTTCCTGGTATCCTGAAGCCATCAAGGAAGTGATCTAGACCATTTGTGAGAAACCCCAATATCTAGCTCTCTCCCTCTAGACCTCAGCCAAGGCTATCAGCCTGACTGAAGTTAGGTTGACAGAGAAACTTTCCCTTAGAACTCTAGTTCTTGCTGGTTAGAGATGTCTAGTTACAGATATACCTCTCCCACTCTCCTGACCATAATAATACAATTCAACTGTTTTATTTTTCCCTTTTCCTATTGGTTTCCTCATAGTGTATAGTGTATAGTTAACTTTGTGTTTTTTCCCCTAGCCTGCCTGCTAAGTCTGCTTTCCTACTTTTAAAGTCTATTTCCTATTACAGTTCAGAAAAATCATTCTTTAATAGAATACTTTAAAGAAAAATATAACTAGAAGTAAGCCCCAGGCAGAGTAGAACTGTTCCTCTCAGCTAACCTGTTTCTTTCAAGCAGCCATTTATGATAAAATACCCAGAATCACACAAAGGACAAATACACAGAATTGCTCTAAGGGCAACATAGTGTATAGTTGGCCAGGAAATGGAATGGCAGCTTAGATCCTGGCAAGATGGCGCAAAAGCTCACATATTACAAACCCCTAGAGGGTACTCATGACAGGAATAGAGGTTAGTGGATACCATACCTCCTAATTGGAGGAAGCTGAGGCAGATTTGTAACCTTGGAGATGAATTGAGAATTTATTCAAGAACATTGAGAGAAGAGCTAGGAAGTGAGTGATGAGGGATTTTTGTTGTTGTTGAAACCTTTTACCTTCTGTCTTAGAATCGAATCTGAGTGTCAGTTCCACGGGAGAAAAGCAGAATAGACTAAGCAACTGGAGTTAAGTGACTTGCCCAGGGTCATACAGATATGAATTATTTGAGACCAGATTTGAGTCTAGGACTCTCCATCTCCAGATCTGGCTCTCTATCCACTGAACCACCTAGCTGCATTGGGAATTTTTTAAAGCTAAAAAAAAAATCACAAGATTTTAGAAGGAAAAAGATCCTAGTATTCAGGGAAATCAACAAAGAGGACACTAAAATGAGAATGAAGGATGAGTAGTGAATCTCATACAACACAAAGTTCTCTTGACAAATATTAAAACAAAGGAAAGTGAACCGATGCTAGATGAAATAAAGAATCCCATACACTAACAAGAGAGCACATAACAACCAGAAACTACAGAATGGTTAAAAATAAATAAATGCAGGCTAGGTGGCTCAGTGGATTGAGAGCCAGGGTTAGAGATGGGAGATCCTAATCTGGCCTCAGATACTTCCTAGGCAAGTCACTTAACTCCCATTGCCTAGCCCTTACCACTCTTCTTGAAACTGAAGTTTCAAGTTCACATTCATTTCAGAAAAGTGAGACTATTTCTAGTCTTTGAAATCTGTTACTTTACACTAACATAAAATAATTCTGCTTGGTTTCTCCCAATGTATAAACTACACCCTGTGGATGAATTAGTCACTTTGACAGCTGCAGTAGCATTTTTAGGTCACTTGGGAAACATTTAATATAACAAAATAGTATTTTGCTAAATTTATTACCTAGGACTGAAAGAATAAATGCTGTTTTTGAAAGAAAAACTTACTTTCAAGGTGTGTCTTAAGCCATAAGACAAGTTCTAACAAAGGTTATTTGCCTATAGATATTTGTGTATGTGTATATTACATGTAGTGAACATATGTGCATATCTACATTTATGCATCTATCTCTATCCATAACTAATCTATACACATAATTATAGTTATATCTATATTTTCTGTTTATTCCAGACTTGTGATTTTGTTTGTGTAAGGGACTCCTAATGAAGCAATTCTCTTTCCTAATGCAGAATGATGGTTGCTCTGGAGCTAATGTGGTCTCATTCAACCACACTCAATGAGAAAGGTAAACTTCTGCACAAATAAAGTCAATGTAATGAATCAGAAGAATAATATAGATTGGGGGAAATGTTTCCACTAAATAACCCATTAAGATCCATCATCAAAATCTATAGGGAATTGGACATGACTAGGTAAAAATAAGAAGCAAATAAGCAAGTGGTCAGTAGCTATCAACAGTTTTGAAAAGGAGACATTCAAGTGATCATATCCACCTGGAAAAAAAAAAAGAATGCAAATGAAAACAATCCGGAAATCCACCTCATACCTTATTGAATTAGCAAAGGCTGAATGATTCATTGTTGAATGGATTGTGAGGCCAGCTTACTAATTAACTATTGATAGAATTGTGCATTGATTCAACTATTCCAGAAAAGAATTTGAAACTATGTAAAAGAAGTTACTCACCTTTTTATATACTTTGTCTCAGAAATTCTAATACTGGGATTAATTTTAAAGAGATTACAACAGTCAGAAAAACTCCATTGTACAAAAATATTTATAACAGCCTTATTTTTGTTTTGTTTTTTTAAACCCTTACCTTCCATCTTAAAATCAATACTAAGTATTGGTTCCAAGGCAGAAGAGCAGTAAGGGTTAGACAATTTGGGTTAAGTGATTTTCCCATGGTCACACAACTAGGAAGTATCTGAGGTCAAATTTGAATCCAGGACCTCCCATTTTTAGGTCTGGCTCTCTGTCAACTAAGCCACCCAGCTACCCCTAGCCTTATTTTTTAATAACAGAAGATGGAAAAAATGTATGCCCAGTGATTAGAGAATGATTGAGTAAAACATAATATATAAATATAACTGGACATATATTTATGCACATAAATATATAACTGTACCTTGAGAAATAATTAAAACAAAGATCAAAGAAACATGGAAAGATATGAAGAAAGAGAAAAGAAAATAGCAAATTCATAGGAACATAGTCATTTGACTGAAATGATGCAATTGCAACTGACATGTAGAGGCAAAAAAAAATCTTGTCACCTACTGTGGTCAGTGTTACTATCATATTGACAAAATTAAAGGACACATCCTCTCCCTTCCCTTAAAAATAAAAATCACTCGACCAGCATTTACAAGGTGCCTATAATGTTTCAGGCGCAGTGGTGGGCGCCAGAAATACACAGACAAATATAAAATAGTCCTTGTCCTCAAGGAGTAAACATTCTATTGCAGGAGACATGTACATATAGGATACATAAAATATGTATACAAAATAAATAAATAAATATTTGAGAGGAGGCACTAGCAGCTAGAGAGATCAGGAAAGGTCTCATAAAACAAAAAGTCTTTGAAATGACTCTTGAAAAGATCTAGGGATACCAAGAGGTAAAAGATGAGAATGGAGTGGATTTCAGGCACGGTGGGTTGCTAATGAAAAAATATTGAGTTAGAATTGGAATACCATGGATGAGAAACAGAAGGTAGGCAAGTTTGGCAATATTATAGAGTTCATGAAAAGGAGTAATACATAATAGGTCTGGAAAGACATTAGAATAGGTTGTGATGGGCTTTAAATGCCAAACAAAGGAGTAATTTTTTTATCCTTAGTGGTAATAGGGAAACATTGGAGTATTGTGAGCAATCATTAAGCACTTATTATGTGCCAGGCACTATGCTAAGTGCCAGGGATTCAAAAAGAAACTCAAGAAATTCACAAGCTAAAGAGAGAGACATCAAACAAACATAGATATGTACATAGATAAAGATAGATATAGATAAATGAATAAACTATCTTTAGCAGTGATTCCCAAAGTGGATGCTAACGTCCCCTGGTGGGTGCTGCAGCAATCCAGGGAGACAGTGATGGCCACAGGACCATTTATCTTTCCTACTAATTGCTATTAAAATTTAAAAAAAATTAATTTCCAAGGGGCTAAGTAATATTTTTTTCTGGAAAGGGGTGGTAGGCCAAAAAAGTTTGGGAACCACTGATCTATAGGATAAATAGGAAATACTTAAAAGAGGGAAGGCATTGGTATTAAGAAGGCTTAGAAAAAGCTTCCTATAGAAGATGGAATTTTAACTGGGACTTGAAGGAAGCCAGTGGGCAGAGATGAAATGGGAGAGGATTCTAGCCATGAGAAACAACCAGAGAAAATGGCCAAAGCCAAGAAATGGAGTGTCTTGTTAATGGAACAAAAAAGTAGGCCAGTGTCACTGAATTGAAGAATACTTGGTGGAGAACAAGGTATAAGAAGCCTGGAATGGTCAGGGAAGGGAGACTTAGGTTATGAGGAGCTCTGAATGGCAAACGGATGGTTTTATATCATTGAATAGGATTTCACATGACCAGATCTGAGCTTCAAGAAAATTACCTTGGTGGCTGAATGGAGAATGAATTAGAGTGAGGATAGACAGACAGACAAATCAGCAGGCTATTGCAGGTGAGGAGGGCTTCCACTAGGGTGATGGCACTGTCATAGAAGAGAAGGGGGATATGTTTAAGATAAGTTGTCAATTTGGAATTGATAGGTCTTGGCAACAGATTGGATATGGAGAATAAGAGTGAGGAGTCAAGGATAATGCTTATGTCATGAGTTTGGGGCACTATGAAGACGTTGGTACACTTGACAATAATAGGGAAATTTGGAGGGGGTGAGGCAATGAAGGCTTAAGGGGGAAAATAATGAGTTTGGTTTTGGACATGCTGAATTTAAGACATCTGCTGGAGAGCAAAGGGAATTTTCACTCCTTTGAGCCCAACAGAGTGAGGTTAACTGCTCAAACAGAAAAGGGGGGGAAAAGGATGCAATCCATTCTTCTCCCAATACTGATGGCTGCACCACAGCTGGAACAAAGTGATTAAGAATCAAATACTATTTCAATCAGCTTTACTAAATAACCTTTGCTTAAAGAACAGTAAAAATTAAACGGAGCCAGTAAAACTTTGTGCGGGAAACAAAAGAGGGGAACTGGCAGCCTGTAAAGTGTGGCTGTCCATTCTACCAGGGCATGTTCAGCTTGTAAGAAGCGGGTCGTGGAGGAAAAGCAATTGAAGCCAACTAACCTGGGCTGCCTTTTCTCTCTTTGTGATGAACTGCTGGGCCAGCCTTTGGAATTCCAGCCATGGGGTTGCCTGTGTCCGGTTTTAGTGCCTTCTGCAGTAAAGCACTCCCTTTTCACCAGGTCCAATGGCTTCATTGGAGTGGCCATGACAATGGATGTTCATTTTACCGCTATAAAAGGGCTTAATGATTAAAAGACTGCACCATAGCACTAGCCCACAAAACCCTTTCTTTGACTCCCATGAAGCCCCTTTGATTCAAAATGTTCTTTTGACAGGATCAAGAGCCGTTCTCATTCTGCCAGGCTGCAGAAACATCTGCATTTTTTATCCTCTACCTCCTACTCAGTGCACATAGTTAATGTGTAATTAATGGAACATCCCTTCTTGGAGTGGCACACAATCATTTCAGGTCTCCCACCAACCTCGCTCCAGCTCCAATAAACCAGCCCTGCCTTTATACTCTTGTATCCTCATTCAACCCTAGTAATAAACCCAGTTCCAGGCTTATCTGGCCAGCTTACATCTTAATCTTTCTCTCTTCTGTCTCCTTGGGGGAAAAGGAATGAGAAGGTGGGAGCAGAATGGGGGAGGGACTTTTCTCTTTCTGGTTATTTGAGCTCATTGGGAGTGGATGAACCAAACATACAGATACATTCAAACATAGGCACAAGTGCTGAAAAGAGTCTCTAGGAAAGAACCAGGAAAGACACCAACAAAACAAAACAAAAGAAAAAAAACATTCTTAAACACGGGACTTTAAAAGGCATAAAGCATTAGCTCTGAGGCTGTTGAGACTTGACTTTAAGAACTAGCGAAGTATTTGGGGACATTCTTAAAGAATACAGTTGGAATACCTATGGTTATCCTGATGCAATTCAACAACGTTCCCTGATGAGCTATATTGCTCTTGAGTATAAAGGTGGCCTCTGGGCAAGCCCTTCTCTTCATGCAACTCCATTCCACAGTTAAATGGAATCACACTGGATATATCTGTCTCCTATGTTTGCTCTGATCCTGCATTGTGTTTGTGGGGTCTCAGCAAATTCTACTAACCTTGGTGATGATTTTCTTGCAAAAGTATCTTGAAGCAATTTGAAATTATTCTAAAAAAGTGAACCAGATATTCCTAATTGTGGACCTAGAGATCTTGCTAGTAGGCTTATACCCCCAAATGCTCAAAGAAATAAAGAGGTCACATATGCCCCAAAGTATTCATTTTTTGTTTTGTTTTGTTTTGTTTTTAAATCCTTACCTTCCCTCTTGGAGTCAATACTACGTATTGGCTCCAAGGCAGAAGAATGGTAAGGGTAGGCAATGGGGGTCAAGTGACTTGCCCAGATTCACACAGCTGGGAAATGTCTGAGGTCAGATTTGAACCTAGGACCTCCTGTCTATAGGCTTGGCTCTCAATCCACTGAGCTACCCAGCTGTCCCAAAAGTATTCATTTTTGTTGTTCAATTATTTCAATTTTTCCAACTCTTCATAAATCCAGTTGGGGGTTTTCTTGGCAAAGATACTGGAGTGGTTTGCTGGTTCCTTCTCCAGCTCATTTTACAAGTGAGGAATGGAGGCAAACAGGATTAAATGACTTTCCCAGGGTCTCATAGCTAGTAAGTGTCTGTGTATAGTTTTTGAACTCAGGAAGACAAGTGTTCTTGGCTCCAGGTCTGGCATTCTATCCACTGTACCATCTACCTGTCCAAAGTATTCATAGTGGCATGGTTTTTTATTTGTTTTTATAGGAACAATAACCTATAAATAAATAAAGTAGATGTCCATTGACAGGGGAACAGCTAAACAACTTGTGGTATATTAATATAATGATATCCCCAAATATCATAGGAAATAATAAAAAATTCAGAGAAGCATGGCACGAATTGATAGAGAATAATATAAGCAGAACTAGGAACACAGTCTATACAATGACTAAGCAATATAAATGGAAAGAGGAGACAAAAATGTTGTGTAATTATAATGATCCAATGTGTTCATGAGGAGGAGATAAGAAAATGCGCTTCCCATCCTTCTTTGCAGACTAACTGGGGGCCTAAGAATGTGGGACATTGCATATAATGCAAGACTCAGTTGATGTGTTAGTTGGTTTTGCTAAACTAATTTTTTTTTACTTTTTTATTCTCAGTTACAAGGGGAAGCTCTCTGGATTGAGGAAGATTATATTTAGAAATTAAGGCAATGGAAAGGTAAAAAAGAACAATAGACATGAAAAAAAGAAATAGCCTCATGAAGTATGCTGTTAATATTATTATTTCTTACTATATGTCTCAGAAACAAAAGTTCTATTCAGAATTTATAGCATGAGTTTCAGTTTTCATTCCTGTTAACCTCTTTTTAAAAATCTGTTATCCTAACACATTTTAAGTTTTTCTAAGGGAAAGGGGTTAGCTTTGGAAAAGATCAGAATAAGTCAAGCATTCACTTCACAGAATTTCTTTTTTTAAAAAAGCATTGGGAAGACAGATATCTTTTCCAGAAGAAATCTTGCAGTGGGAAATGGCTAAACAAATAGTGGTATATGATTGTAATGGAATACTATTTTGCTATAAGAAATGATGAGCAGGATGCTTTCAGAAAACCTGGAAAGATTTATGTGAACTGATACAGAGCAAAGTGTACAGGACCAGTAGAACATTGTAAATAGTAACAGTAAAATTGCGTGATCAACTGCGAATAATCTAGCTATTCTTATTAATTCAATGATCCAAGACAATCCCAAAGGATGTCATGTGTCTCCAGAGAAAGAACTGAATGGCGTCTGAATCCAGGCCAAAACATACTATATTTCACTTTCTCATTTTTTTGTTCTGTTTTGTTTTTGAGTTTTCTTCCACAAAAGGACTAATAAGAACAAATGTTCTACATGATTGCATATTTTAAATCTGTATCAGATTGCTTACTATCTCAAGGAGAAAGAGGAGGGTAAAAGGGAAAGAATTTGGAACTCAAAAAATTTAATTAATATTAAAAATCATTTTGCTTATAATTTGGGTAAAATAATATTTTAAAAATTAAAAAAGAAAGAAATCTGGTAATGCTGCAGAAGAGCCAAAATAAAGTATTTTCATTTAGAAGAGAAAGAAAAACAACCTCATGGTGTATGTTTTTCACCAAGGTCTTTGAAGAGCTTAACCAGATGTCTTTGTAAGCATTAATAGGTATTGCCTTGTGCCAGCTCTTGACCTTGTCTTATAGTATTTCATTAAGCAAGAGACACTATCCATGAGCAATTATAATGGGGAAACCCTACACTACTGAGTGCTATTGAATCTACTCTAGATACCATCTCCCCTTAAATTTAAGAATTTCCTTATAAAGAAAATCAATTGTAAAAGTGAATGTCCATCTCATAGGTCAACCATAATATATTTTATGCTTATTCATTTCAATTGTGTCTGACTCTTGGGGATCCCATTTCAGCTTATTTTTGGTGAAAATACTAGAGCAGTGGTTCCCAAACTTTTTTGGCCTACCGCCCCCTTTCCAAAAAAATATTACTTAGCCCCCTGGAAATTAATTTTTTTTAAATTTTAATAGCAATTAATAGAAAAGATAAATGCACCTGTGGCCATCACCACCCCCCTGGATCGCTGCAGCACCCACTGGGGGGTGGCACCCACTTTGGGAATCACTGTACTAGAGTGATTTCCCATTTCCTTCTCCAGCTCATTTTACAGATAAGAAAACAAGCAAACAGGATTAAGTGACTCATCTAGGGTCACATAGCTAGTAAATGTCTGAAGTCAAATTTGAACTCCGGAAGATGTCCTCCTGGCTCCAAGCCCTGCATTCTATCCACTGCACCATCCAGCTACCTAATATTTGAAATTATATTGCAGTAATTTTGTCCAGATTGCTTATATTAGTGGTACTAAATATGAGATAGCACCCAAATTTCTTGACCGCTGTCTTCACAAAGAGCAACCAAAGAGATATTGAGTATAGCAGATTAGAGTCCTGGACCTGCACTCAGGATTCTACCAATCAAACATCAGGTTCAAGTTTCTATTCATCTCCTACTATTGGCCAGGTATTGTGGTAGGTATTAAGGTTACAAAAATGAGTCAAACAGTTCCTTCCCTCAAGGAGCTTACATTCTACTAATATGAATCCAACTTTTGACAATCACTACCTGTATGACTGAACAAATCACTTAATCTCTCTGAGTCTTAATTTCTTCTTCTGTAAAATGGGGATAATAGTAGCACCTACCTCACAGGATTGCTGGGGGGATCAAATTAAATTATATATACATATATGTACATATAAAATTCTTTGCATATTGGGACACTAATACACTATTAATGGAGTTGTGAATTGATCCATCCATTCTGAAAGGCACTTTGGAACTATGCCCAAAGGACTTTAAAAGGATGCCTGCCCTTTGATCCAGCAATACCACTACTGGGTTTGTACTCCAAAGAGATGATAAAAAAAGGGTTGTACAAAAATATTCATAGCTGCACTCTTTGTGAAGGCAAAAAAATTGGAAAATGAAGGGGTGTCCATTGATTGGGGAATGGCTAAGCAAATTGTGGTATATGATGGTGATAGAATACTACTGTGCTGAAAGGAATGATGACCTGGAGGTTTTCTATATGAATTGGGAGAACCTCCATGAACTGATGCAGAGTGAAATGAGCAGAACCAGGAGAACATTGTACACAGAAAGTGAAACATTGTGGAATGATTGAATGTAATGAACTTTGCTACTAGTAGCAATGCAGTGATCCAGGACAATCCAGAGAGACTTATGAGAAAGAATGCTATCCACATCGAGAGGAAGAAATGTGAGAGTAGAAATGCAGAAGAAAAACAGATGACTTATCACTTGTTTGTGTAGGTACATGATTTGGGGTTTTGGTCTTAAAAGATTGATCTATTGCAGAAATGAGTAATATGGAAATAGGTATCAAGTGATAACATTTGTACAACCCAGTGGAATTCCTTGTCTACTCTGGGAGGGGAGAAGAAAAAGGGAAGGGAAAAAATAAATTATGTAAAAATGGGAAAATATTATAAATAAATGAAAATAAACTGCTTTGCAAATCTTTATGCTATACAAATGTGAATTATTAGGAGTACTCTACTTTCAAACTTCAGCAAAGGATTTATCTAACACAAAATGGAGAACCTGGCATATCATTTATAAGAGTGAATGGGGGCAAGTAGGTGGCTCACTGGATAGACAGCCAGGTCTGGAGGTGGGAGGTCCTGGGTTCAAGTCTGGTCTCAGAAACTTCCTACTCATGTGACCATGGGCAAATCCCTTAATCCCAATTGCCTAAACATTATTGCTCTGCACTGCATTAGAATCAATACTTAATATGAGTTCTCTACGCAGAAGGTAAAGGTTTGAAATAAATGAGTGGTATACTTCCTTTCCCCTGAACACTTTCTCTATGCCTCAGCTGCCTAATCTTAAAATCTGTAAAACAATGCCATTCATGTATGCAATCCATTTGGGAACATTACGAAAATCCAAAATATTGTTGCTTTTTTTCCCCCCTTAGGTAGAGAATAGACCTGAAGAATACTTGAGAAGAATAGCTTATTATCTATTTTCTTTAAATATACATTTAACATCCAAGCCCAACAGAAGATTAAGGATCAGGACTTGAGGTCAGTGCTCTTCTGGACTCTGTAAACTAGTGTCAATTTCATTGCTGCCAGCTGTGTTTCTTCTGTCAATGGACAATTTGATTTGCCTCAGTTTCCTCATCTGAAATGGAGACCATAAAACAATGCTTACACAATGATGTGGGACAGCTAATACAAATTATTAGGAAGTTTTTTTTCTGGGTATTGTAAAAAGAAACATTAATTCTTCTTGCAGCATTAACGGCAGCAATAATTTCTATTCCCCCACACATCTATGCTGCGAAGTTGCTGCCAACAACCTGCTTATGATTTGCAAACAGTGAATGAATGGGCACATAATGTATAATACATGAAGAACCAACAACATCATAAGTAAAATATACTTGCATGATGAAGAAAGAAAGTGGATGGGGAATAAAATACTTTTTTTTTAAAATTAAGCTTTAGGAAAATAGAAGAGCTGGCTGAATTTAACAGCTCTCTTTTAAAATAAAAGACAATAGTTCTGCCATGGCCAAACAGTTTTACTAGGTTAATAATCTAAGAATTTAGCTACTAATATCTTAATTCAAGCATAAATCATCAAATAGTTAAGGGATTTGACTCCAAAGTCTTGATAAATCTTGGTAAAAAAAACTTTACCCTTGAAAATAGAGTCTTGCATTTGCCTAGACTTATTTTAACCCTATTGAAGTAAATGGCTTCTTGCCTTATGGGGGGGAAAAATGAAGTGTAATCCCTGATTTAATGCTATTGGAGACCTTCTCTGCAATTGGCGATCCTATACTTTCTGGCGAGAACTAGTACAGGAAATCTGTTAGTCACTGCCCAGCTTGCCTCCTCCTCAGGCCAGCTCCTCACCAGGGAGTCGAGGTTAGCCTTCATTCTGGGACACACAAATAAAGAAGGGAAGGAAAGCTTCAAAAGAAACTTTTTACCCTTGATTCCAGTGCATAAGTGGGTCAGGAAAGGATATAATGTTTGCTGAGGGGATTAACCCCCTACTGGGTCCACTACATCTGAAAACCCTTCAGCCCCCCAAACCCCCAATAAAGGCAGAAGGGTTAGGGGACTTCTCTGAAATTGAACTTTTCCCCAGAGATATTTCCAGGCAACTAATGGCCAGAGTCATCCAGGAACTGGTGATATAGTCGAAGCAAAATGTGTCTCAACTCTGTCATCCTAAATGAAGTTTCTACTCAGGAAGAGCCAAAACTGATGAGGAAAGGGAACTAAGCAAAGGGGGTAAGGCAGAGCCCAAAGCATCAATTACACCAGAAAATAAGCTGGCTTTTTCCTAGTCCACGACTTTAAGGCAGATCTAAGCAAAAAATTACCATCTCAGCAGTAATTCTGGCTTTCTGTGATTATTAAATATAATATATAGATTCTTGAATTGATTCTTAAATTAAATTGTGATTTATTGTGATTGTGATTATTAAACATGGATTAAATTGTGGTTATTAAATACAATATATGGATTAAATATGAATAGTTTATTTAAAAGGCAAAAGAAATCATTTTGTAAAAGTCTAAAGAGTAAACCCACAGCATTTTAGGTTAGTCTGCCACTTTTTTTCTGATGGGAAAAAAAATTTGCACACACAGAGGACCTGTGACTTTAGTAATATAAGAAACTTCTGATAAGGAAACTTTCTTTGACCAGTATAGATCATCTCCTGCCCTGCAGTTCTAATCTTAGAAAGTGACTTGCCCAGGGTCACAATAATACTGTCAGACTCCTCCTAGATCTGGTCCTATCACAAATATTTATTTTTTAAAAATCTTTTTTAAAAATATCCATTAAGTGCCTATTCTGGTTATGAATACCATTGTTTTGTTATAGGGAAAATATGGTGGGTAAAAGCACAGCTAGATGGCATAGTGGATAGAGTACAGGGCCTAGAGTCAGGAACACTTATCTTCTGAGTTCAAATTTGGCCTCAGACACTTACAAGCTGTATGATCCTGGACAAATCACTTAAGCCTTCTTGTCTCAGTTTCCTCATCTGTAAAATGAGCCAGAGAAGGAAAGGACAAATCTCTCTAGTACTTTTGCCAAGAAAACATCAAATGAGGTTACAAAGAGCCAGACACAATTGTAATGACTAAATAACAACAAAATATGTTAGGCATTTTACATATTTTATCTCATCAAATTTGATTTGGCATTTCTGAAAAATACTGAAATAACACTGAGGGATGTTAAGCCAATTCAGACTTGGTGAAATGCTGTTTCTGATTTTGTGGGTGGGTGTTATTTTAAGTCTATACTTTGTAATAGTTAAAATTAAATTATGAGCCTACTAGTTGCTTAAATAATTTTATTACCTGAAAGTAGTGATAGTAAAGAGAGAGAATTGTAGGAAAGAGATAGAGAGTAGCTTAACCTAATACCCTATTTGCTGTTCTGATGGATTGAAGCTCACCACCAATATGGGTTCCTTCAGGTTCTAAGCTCCAGCCAGAAGAGAAGAGAAGAGTCTCCTTATCTTGCCTTATAAGCAGCTTTCGGCACCCACATGCTCTCCCATGTCACATCTCAGGAACCAATCATAGTTCCTTAATTTGTCTGGCACCACCCAGGAGGGCAGTGCCTGTGGGATCAATTTCCTGTCTAATTGGTTTCAACTTTCTTTCTCTGAAGGTTTGTCTATACCTGCACATCTCAATGGCAAACAACCTCTAGGTCACTGATTGATGATGTCAAACAAAGCAACTTAATGTATTAAAATAAATATTCTCTCAACTTTCTTGACTAGGTCAAAAGAATCACCATTTCAAAATACACCAGAGAACAAGGAAATGTTGGGGATAGTCTTTGTCCAATCTAGCATTAGCTCATTTTTCTGTTAAGGTCTCATCTGTATCCTGGGATGAGGGAAATGGATGCTCACTGACTTTTATGTCCTTTTTCCCCCTTGAGCAGTCAAAAATATCTTCCTTTCGATATTTTATATATTTCCTATCACCACTTTACATAGAGAATCAAAAAGAGCTCAACATTCAACATAGGATCATAGATTTAGAGTAGGAAAAGACCTTGGAAATCATCTAGGCCAACATTTTCATTTTGCAGATAAAAATACTGAGGTCTAGAGATGGAATTGACTTGCCCAAGGTCACATAGTTAAAAAGTAGAGCTACCACTATTTGAAACCAGTTCCTTTGACTCTAAATCCTATGCACTATTCATTTCACCATTCCCAAAACTTTTAAAGCTTGAAGTCCAAACTGCAATTTAGCCAGAAGTTGATGCTATAATCCAACATCAGATTAACAGGGAAGGTGGGCTTCCATGAGACATAGTCTGAAGGAAGAAAGGCAAAGGATATGGTATTGGAGCTACAAATTGGGATCTTATTTAGCTTTGAGAGCCTTTGAAACATGTAATTACTGACATAACTCTGCCTGTGAACTTGTTCTCATTAACTCAGTAATTAGCAAGATCTTATTTGATCTTGGAGTTCATTAGACATTGCAGCTGGAAGATTGCTTCAGTTTTAACACATCTAAATCTACAATTAAGGCAATAATAAAAAAATCAATATCACTTTCCTGTTTATTACATTTTCCAAGGCTGTACTGTGGCTAATTAAACAGTGTTTTGAAGCAGCTTAAAATTAAAAAGCAGTGTTATAATATTTATTTCAGATGAACCTAAAGGCAGAGGAAACCTTACAATAGAGAAAGCTTATGAACAAGGAAGTTATAGATTGATCTGGCAAATGAAAATATTTCCCAATCCCTTTTCTGGAATTTTTCATGGGGCCTAGCTTGGAAGCTCACAAGACTTCATGAAGTAGACTTCAAAAAAATCTCTTCCCACATTTTTACTCTCTAAATAAAATTGTGCTTTGAACGTGTCATGCATAGTAACAAAAAAACATGAGATGGAGAATATTAATGAATATAAGGCTGACCTTAGATTGAGGAAGAGCTGGGTACCAATAATGCTTCTGAAGCATATTGTCTACGACCTTGGGTACTTCGGTCCCAGGCAGCTCTCCCAGATTATAACTGCAGAATAGTTGTTGATGTGCATTTCCAAATAGTTTCACACCAACAAAATCACAGATTCAAGCCAAAACTACAAAACAGTCAAGTGGGACTGGATTCTATTTCTAGTTTTCCATTCCTGCACCCCAGTGTTCCCCCGTCCTCCCTGAAGCTCGCTGTGGGTTCCACATCTTATTGGTATTCTTCACTGAAAAAAAGATTTAGCTCATTCATAAGTCAATGCTATTGATTTTGTAGCCTTTTAAGGATTTTCTGTCCTGATATACTACTCTTCTATTGTGTTTATAGAGAACATTTGTACTTGGGTTAGTTGTGTGCATATATACATACACAGATAAACATATTCAATCTATGTTATGTATATATTATTATAAATTATATATAAATATATTACATATATGCTGTTTTTGAAATTTTGGATTTTGTGTATGTATATACATATAAACACATATGTATGCATTTATCATACTAGGATATATTAAACATATGATATATGTTATTTACATTATAAAATATATCAGTACATATATTGGCATACATTTATGTGTGTACAATCCATATACATGAGCATATAAACTTTTGAATATACATATTAAAGTTGATTTCAAAATTATTTTACCCACAAGTTAGACAATTCTTTTAGAAGTTCCTTTGAACTAACTAGACATAGAAAATCAGAGACTTTTTAGCCATGAAAGCTCAGTGAATTCTATCCCATTTTTCATATAAGAAAGCTGAGGAGCAGAGATCAAATGACTTGCCCAAGGTCACATAACTAGTGTAAATAATGTCCTTAATTCTTTGCTTTTCCCACCCTTAACCAATGATCTTCCCTTCCGTGTGTGTGTGTGTGTGTGTGTGTGTGTATAAAACTTTTTAAAGTAAAGGAAAATAATTTGTCAAAACTAATACATTAACTATATTTGATAGTAAATATAACATTCCTAATCCCTAAGTCCCCTGCCTTTGCAATGAAGAAAGATGCATTTTCTCAACTTTTTTTTCCTGAGACCAATAATGATCATTAAAATTACTGTTTTATTTTTTATTTTCCATTATATTGTTGAAGTCATTAAACATATATGTTTATACATATATGTACACATATATGTATACATATACATATATATTATTTCTTGTTCTATTTACTTCACTCCATATCAGTCCAATTTTCCCATTTTTCTCCAAATTGTTAATTTTCACCATTTCTTGAGGCATGGTAATATTCTCTTAAATTCATGTGCTGTCACAATTTGTTTAGCCATTCCTTTAATTAATAAATGCCACTTTATTTCCAGTTCTTTCCTATCACAAAAAGTTGTGCTATGAATATTTGGGTTTATATAGGATGTTTCTTATCTTTGACATCATTGGGATATAGGTCTATGGAATATTTGAGTCAATAGGTATGGACAATTTAGTCACTTTTTTCTATCATCATTTCTAACTACTTTTTAGAATAGTTGGTCTAATTCTCAGGTCTATCACCAGTGTAATAGTGTACCTTCCTTTCTGCAGCTCTTCCAACAATGATCACCTCTCTCTTTAATCTCCATTACCAACTTACTATTAAGTGAAATCTCAGTGTTTTTTGTTTTACATTTGTCTAATTATTAATGATTTAGAGCAGTCTTTCACATGAT
This sequence comes from Gracilinanus agilis, assembly GCF_016433145.1. Lineage (NCBI taxonomy): Eukaryota > Metazoa > Chordata > Mammalia > Didelphimorphia > Didelphidae > Gracilinanus > Gracilinanus agilis. Next base: position 395,967,806 of record NC_058133.1, on the reverse strand, counting down.
TGTTAATAGTTTGAAATATTTTTATAACTTTTTGTTTGTATTGTTTGGCAGTTGGAAGAATGGATTTGGTCTGAAATAGTTGTCTTAATTCCCTATATCAAAAATAGTTGGTGCAAAGATTTGTGTACATTTGAATCAATAGTTTCTATTCTTATCCTAAATATATAGACTTTGTGTAATGGCTTTTCTATTTCATGTGGTAGTAGTTTTGTCATCTGCAATATCCTCTATCCTTTGACTAGGAAAGAATTCTCCCTATAGCCATAGTTGTAAGGGTACCTGATTTCATTATTTTCTAACTTTTTTATAGTTAGACCTTTTATATTCAGTTTTTCTTTCCATTTTGAGCCTATTGTAAGAGTTTTCTAACTATCTGATTTGAATTCTTACCCAGTTCCAATCTTTCAAATACATTTCCACTAAACTGGTTACCTTTTACATAGATTTATTTATTTTACTTCTTAGTTCAAAACTTTTTAGTATTTCTCTATTTCATACCACTTAAAATTCAAACTCTTTTACCTAGTATTCAAAGTCCTCAACAATCTGCCATCTACCTTTCCCATTTTATCCCTTCCAATTCTCCCTCTTTCCAAGGTCCTAATACCCAACCAGGAGGGATAAAACAAAGAAGGAAAAGTGTAGACCAATATCATAACTAAGGAATGGAGATATGAGATTTTTAAATAAAATCTCTGTAAAAGACTCTAACAAATATATATTAGAGTAAGTATGTTATTTGTTATGTATGTTATATATATATTAATTTTTAAATGAGAAACAGGCATAGATAAACATTAAAAAATTTTAAAGATGTATGCATGAATCACCAAAACCTAGCATTATTTACAATGAAGAAATGCTAAAAGATTTTCAAGCAAATACTGAGATAAAGCAAGCATGGCCCCTCTTCCACCCTATAATTTAATATAGTTCTAGAAATATGTCCGATAGTTCTAAAAAAAGAAAAAGAATAAAAGGCCAAGAGGAGACAAAATTATTCTTATTTTCATAATATGTGATGGCTTACATAGGAAATTCCAAGAATCAGCAAAGAAACAAGTTGAGACAAAAACCTCAGGAGAGGTGCAAAATGTGAAATAAATATGTATAAATCATTAGTATTTCTATATAGCAATAACAAATCCAGATGGAAATAGTTAAAGGGGAAATCCCACTCAAAATTACTACAAAATTATAAACTAACTGAAAGTTGTAAGATCTTCAATTTATTAATATAAGGCTAACCCTCTCCTTTTATGTATAAAGTAACTGAGACACAAAGGGGCTGTGACTTGCTCAAAGTAACACAGTTGCTAAGTGTCTGAAGTGAGATTTAAACCCAAGTCTTTCTGGCTCCATTTCCAATCTACTATTCACTTATAAAATCCTGTCTCAGGTTTAAGACTCACAAATGCAAAATCTTCTTTAAAGAAATAAAGAACATATTAAATATCTGTAGGAATACTCATTATTGGCTTATGTCAATATGATAACTATGAATCATGATAATTTACAGATTTAACTCTCTATTGATCAAATAAGGAAGGGTAGGGAAGGCTTTATAGAAATGGACAAAATAATAACAATATTAATATGGAAGATGAAAAATCTAAAATTCCATGGAAATAATGGGAGGAAAGTAGAAACTTAGTACTTCCAGATCTCAAATTATAAAGCAGTAATTATTAAAAACCATTTGGTACAGGTTAAAAATTAGAAAATATTTGTTAGATTAGATAAAAAAGAATCTGGGGATGAGGGGGATCAAGCATTTAGCCAGTGTTTGATAAACATGAGTACATAAATTACTTGAGGAAAACCAGAACTACTAGGAAACTAGAAAGTAATTTGGCAAAAATAAAGAAATAAATTTAGACCAGCACCATACACCATATATCATAAGTTCCAAATGAATATTTGACTTAAACATAAAAAGTCATACAAAAAATAAGGGGAAATGGATGGAGTTGTCTTTCACAACTCTGTCAGGGTAGGGTTAAATTCTTAACCAAAAAATAATAGAAGATATCATGAAAATTAAAAAGATGACTTAAATTATATGAAATTGGAAAACACTTACCCAAGCAAAACCAATTCAAGTAAAATAAAAAGACAAACTCACCTGAGGGGGGAAAAATGTGAATTCAATATCTCTCCTAAGAGCTTCTAAACCAAGATATACAGAGAATTACAAATAAGATCATGAGCAATTTCCTCAACGGATAAATTGTCAAAAGACATAAACAAGTATTTATCAAAAGAAGACTTACAAACTACAAATATGAAAGGTGGAACTAAATCACCAATAAGAAAACCAAAGCAAAACAACTCTGAGATTTTACTTCACATCCAGAAAAATGGCTAAAATTTTTAAAATGTAAAAAGTCAACATCAAAATTGCTGCAAGTACATTTACATACTATTAATGAGGTTGTGAAACAACCAACCATTGTTGAAAGCAATCCATAATTATGAGGGGAAAGTGACTGAATTGCCCATATTCTTTGACCCATAGATTCCACTACTAGGCATATACCCCTAATGAGGTCAAAGTTAGAAAGAAAGGTTCCATATACTTACCAACATTTACAGTAGCGCTTTTTGTAATAACTAAGAATTAAGAAACAAAGTAGATGCCCATCAACTGGAAAAATAGTAAACAAATTATTTTATTTGGAATGTCTATATACCACAAAGAACAATAAATATCAAAAATTGAAAGAAACAGAGAAAGGCTGGCATGAAATGAAATAAACAGTACTTGGAAAGCACATATATATGTTTGTTTGTACATATATGTGTACATATGTATATTTGTGAGCATATGTATATATGAGTCAGTAAGATTCATTTTCCTGAATTCAAATCTGACATCAGATACTTACTAGTTGGGTGACCCTGGGCGAGTCACTCACTCTTGTTTGTCTCAGTTCCTCACCTGTAAAATAAGTTGGAGAGGGAAATGGCAAACCACTTCAGGATATTTGGCCAAGAAAACCCCAAATGGGGTTACAAAGAGTTAGACAGACTGAAACAACCAAACAACAACAGCAAATATTATATATGTATGCATACACATACAAAATGACTACCACAACATAAATGGGAAGACAGATCAACCAAAATACAAGTTTTTATAACTGAAATGACCAAACTTGACCCTGTAAAAGGGTTGAAAAAATGTTCCTCCTTTCCTTCATTGCAAAGTTGAAATTTGGACACAACAGAAATGATTGAACAACAACCTCTTTTGCTGAATGATAGTAAATCATTCAACATTACTGCCTTCCTAAAGAACTGAAAATGAACACTAACCCGTTATTATCATACTTATGCTATCTTATTTTATGTCAGTTTGGTTTTGGTCATAACTGTCTCCTCCTGTATTTGGTGCAGTATAATCATTTCCCTTAGCTAGCTCTTAAGTTGCTGTAACTATTCAGATTTTTTTCTATTCTATATAGAACTGTCTATATAATTCTGTTGAGAATAGAATTGTTCCAGATTTGTTTAGAATATTTTACACAAAGGTAGTAACACACAATAACTTTATGAATTAGTACTTATTTACAAACCTCAAAGACCTATGCCTGTAGTTTGTGGATATAGTCACTCTGTCACATTGATTAAGAGTTATTCTGTGTCAAGAATAGTGCTAAATACTAGGGATATGAGGAAAAGCAAATACATGGTTTCTAGCCTCAAGGAGCTCATATTATAATGGAGAAGAGAGACAGGAGACAACATGCAAACTAGTGTGTGTGTGTGTGTGTGTGTGTGTGTGTGTGTGTGTATAATATATATATGTAATGGTAGATAATCTCAAAAGGAAGACCCTAGCAGAAGGTAAGAATTTAACCAAGTCTTGAAAGATTACAAGGAAACAAAGAGGAAGAGATGAGAAGGAAGGAACATCCCAGGGATGAGGGAGAACCAATGAAAAGGCAGAAATTGTGGGAGATAAGAGGACCAAGAAGACCAGTGCTACTAGACTGTAGATTGTATGGAGGGGAGTAAAATGTTAGAAGACTGGAAAGATAGGAAGAGGCCAGATGGAGAAGGATCCTAAAGACCTATCAGACCATTCTACCCTCAGCTGAGCAGATCATCAAGCCTCTCTGCCTTAGGAGAAAGTATGTCATGGGTTGTGTTGGTTGACCACATTTACCACCACATTTCCAAGCTTCTAGTAATGAGCCTTTTCCTGAACTGGGGTAGATTGATCTTCAGAGCACAAATACCCAGTCACAGTCACCAAATCCTTATTTGATGTCTTTTCAGCTTGGTAGGACCTACAGAGTTCTCTCTCTAATAATATTGTCTTTAAAAATCCCAGTATTTTATGCTCCAGGATGAGACATGTGGGCAAGACTTTGAGCCAGGAATTCATTTCATATTCTAGGATTCTAAATGGATCTGTGATCTCACTGATGTAGGTATTTACTCCAGTGATGTAAAATACAACCATTTGTATTGGTCCACCCCATGTAAACCTTAACCATGTCCTCTTGTAAATCTGGCATGGAGCTCTACCAACACATGAAAGAATATCCTTCCTAGTATTTTCTTTACATTTCACAGATATTGATAAAATATGGAGGCTATCCATCAGTTATTCCTGACTCTCACTATATGATCAGAATTTTTTCTTCCAATCATGTTTCTATTTTTTATTTTAATTTTTAAATTACACATAAAAATGACTTTTAACAATTGTTTCCTGATATTTTGCGTTCCATATTCCCTCCCTCTATTCTTCCCTCTCTTACCCTTTCCCTGAAACAATAAGTAATCTGATAAAGATTGTACCAGTGCTGTCATGAACTATATATTTTCATATTCCTCATGCCATGAAAGACATATCACATATACAAAAAAAAAAACTCATGAAGGAAGTAAAGTGAAAAATGATATACCTCAATCTACATTCAGACTAATGGTTCTTTCTATGGCTATGGATAGCATTTTTTTAAATAATTTTTTCATCCCTTGACATTATCATGAATCCTTGCATTACTGAAAATTGTTTAGTCCTTTACAGTTGATCATTGTAATTTCTGTTACTCCATTCAGTGTTCTCCTGGTTCTTCCCACTTCATTTTACATCAGTTCATATAAGTCTTCCAGGATTTTCTGAACTCTCCCTGTTCATTCTTTCTTAAGGCACAATATCATTCTGTTACAATCATAGACCACAACTTGTTCAACCTCTCCCCAATTGATGTATATCTCCCTGGTTTCAAATTCTTTGCCACTTTAAAAAGAGCTGCTATAAGTATATTTGTACATCTATGCCCTGTTCCTTTTCCTTTGATCTCTTTGGAATGCAGACCTATTAGTGGCATTACTGGGTCAAAGAGTATGTATATTTGTTATGGCCCTTTAGGTGGGGTTCCAGATTACTCTCCACAAAGGTTGTATCAAGTTATTGCTCTACCAACTTTGTGCCTCAATTTTCCCACAACCCCTCCAATATTTGTCTTTTTTCCTTTCTGGTCATATTAGCCAATCCAATAGGCATGAGATGGTATCTCATAGTTGCTTTCATTTGGATTTATCTACTCATTGGTGATTTGGAGCATTTTTTTCAAATGATTATAGATGGTTTTAGTTTCTTCATCTGAGAATTGCCTTCATATTCTTTGGCCATTTTTCAATTGGGAAAAGACTCGGATTCTTACCAATCATTCATTCCTTAGATGACATCCTTTATGTAGACTTTAAAATCACAAAATAAATAACAAATCAATAAAAGAGGGAACAAATTTAGATTTTGTTATCTGACACAAAATTGAGGTTCCATGAACTAATTAAATGTTTGTGTGAGATGTATTTCTATAGTTATATTTTCTTTCCTGTCAAAAGTTTTAAATTAATATTTTTTAAGTTTGGAAATGTTTTCATACATTTTTCTGGACTAGCTCTAACTCTCTGTATTAATTAATTAGTTTATGAATTCATTCAATCATCTGATCATCTATTATTCATTCATTCATTCATTTATTTATTCATTTATTTAGAAGACAGTGTTTCCCTATCTCACCAAAGCTGGCAATGCAGGGGTTACCGGTACTGATCTGATTGGCAGGGAAGTCATAACCTGCTGTTTTCAACCTAGACAGTTCATCCCTCCTTAGCCTGATGCCCGCTCTTCTTTCTGAGGGTTTGACATATCAATGCCAAATTTAACGTGGACACCAGAACAGCTTAGCCCAATGTAGCTCAGAATTCTTAAGCTCTCAAGTGATCTGCTAGTTTCATCCTCCTCAGTAGCAGAGATCACAGGTATGCACACACATGCTCAGGACTAAAATCTAATTACTAAACTTCATTTGAGTGAGAGGCAGTGTGGCATAATGGAGACAGAAAGCTGTCCTAGTAAGCCAGAAAGGCAAATGTTACATACAGCTCTGTCTTTGACACATACTGGCTCTCTGATCCTGGAAACATCACTTAACCTCTTAAGGCTTCAGGTTTTTTTTAAGACTAAAAAATTACAAATCTGCATTGGCAGAGAGAAGGTCCCTACACTAATAAATCCAGAAGTTTCCTATTCTAAGAATGAGGAAAATCTGTTTACCAATGCAGATCTGTTCCTCTCTAGTCTAAAAAAACAAAACAAAAAAAAAAAAAAAAAAAAAACTCCCTATGCTAAGATGCCAGCTAGATGGGGCAATAGATAGCGCCCCAAATCTGGAGTCAGGAAGACCTGAGTTCAAATCCAACCTCCCACAGTTACTAGCAATGTGACTCTGGGCAAGTACCTTAATCTTGTTTGCCTCAGTTTCCTTAACTGCTAAGCAATCTAGAAAAGGAAATGTCAAACCACTTCAGTATCTTTACCAAGAAAAACCCAAATGGGGTCACGAATGGGTACAGGGCTGAACAGCATCATGCTAATAAAAAATACAAATACCTTTCCTAATCTCTGTATAATGGAAATAATTACCCAAATCCACAAACTTCATTGTAATGATTAGAAGTATATCCAATTGCAAGAATAATACTTCCCTTGAGATGCTGTTTCAAAGTCTCAAATAAAATTCTGTGTGAAATTGCTTTGAGAGATTATAAAGCACTCCAAGTAATTCTATTCTCAGTGATCTGCTGCCCATCCAACCAGCTGATATTTTACCTTTTCCATTTTTTTCACACATTCTCAAATTATAGGATATTGGTACAAGCTATTTTTTGAGAATGAAAAGATTCAAGTTTCCCTGAAGCCTGTAGCGAAGAAGTCAAAATTCCTTAGAAAAGATACAAAAGCTGCTGTACAGCCCCAGTTTCTATTGTATCCAGGACAGGCAAAACGGGCTTAAAATAAATAAATTGAGAAAGTTTTTTGGGGAAAAATCTTTGTTGTCCACTATTAGGATCTGTAAAGCTCCAGAACCAATGGGACTCTTTGGGGCTCCCCAAAATGATGATGATGATGATGATGATGATGATGATGATGATGATGATGATGATGATGATGATGATGATGAAGCTTATTTATTGGGAAGGAGGTAGTTTTGCTTTCTGTCTTTTTTTGAGGAAGGAGCAGCATTCTGTGAACAAAATCTGCCCTCTCTGAAAGGGGAGCTGGGAAATAATGAAGTCAGCACATTAGGCTCCCAGCCTGCTGGGCTCCCACTGCTGAAAGCTGCCGGTGGCTGAATTTCCCAGCCTTTGGAAACTTTGTCTCAGTTCTGTGAGTTTGCTCAAGTGTGCGATGGCTGTTTGCGAGGGAGCTCTCCTGCTGGGTGGGTTTGCTCTCCTCCCAGTAGCTCAGAAAAGGTGAGAGGGCTTCCCTTCTTCTCCCCCTCCTCTCCCTCCCCAACACCCACCCCAGCCCCCTTTCTCTCCCTAACACAATAGTCTCTTCAGCAGGTCCCCTCTGCTAGGGAGTCTTTCCCTCTCCCTACTCTCACACTGGGACATTTTTCCACATTTCCAGGATTAAGGCCACTTTCACTTAGATCTATGTGTGTTGCCTTCCCACACAAAGAAGCACTTGGGGACAGGATTAGTAGGATTAGAAGAGATTCACATATGTCCAGTTCAAGCAATTGGTATTCAAAGCTTTACATTTTCAAATGCCACCAAGAGAGAGAAAAGGGACTGCGGACTTGCTTTGCATTTGAGCACCTCTGTGAGGAGGACAGGGCTTATTATTATAATTAATATTACAATTAGATATTATCTGTGCTTAATCTGGAACAGGCTATCTATGTCATATAGTAGATATGATGTATGTCACCTATATTATAAGAAGAAGAAGAAGAATGCACTAATATCGTTGTTCTTTAAAGTCATGAGGACGGATTCCTCTCTTGGTTTGATCGAGTCCATTACACAATGGTCTCCAATTTGTTACATTGGACAACGGTGCTTCCATGCTCTTAAAATAAAGACTTCTACATTTGAGAGCTTGCTAGAATCTTCATGACCAGTCAACTAAGTATATATTCACAATAAATCATTCATTTCCCAGCTGTGGTTTTCTGAGTTGTTTTTGTTTTTCCAAAGGGACATTATCCATGCTTAGTCAACTAAAGACTGTTATCTGTTAAGAATCTTTTCTGTAAAAAATATTCGCAGTATGGTCTGCACTCCTAGAGAGATGTTTCATGACCATTAAATTTCAGCAGATTTTTAGGTTGGAGGAAGAGGAGGAAGCAGAAGTGAAGGAAGATGTGGGAGAAGAAAAGAGTAGGTGAATAAAAAGTAATGGGGCACAGCATTTGAGAACTTCCAAATATAGACATTCCTATGGGGAGTTCGTTAGTTGTACTTTCAGAGTTGAGAGGAGTGGAAATATTTGTCCTGTATCTTCTCCTTTCTATGTCATTTGTATGCTCAGAAATTATCCGGAGGCCTGTCAAATAGGGAATGCTTGGAATAGTTTCCTCTTTTTTGCCTTTCCTTTTCTAATATAGTACAAGCTATTGCAATATTATCAAATTTTTGTAAATATATTACATATATATATGAAAACAGACCTTTTGGGAAGATAACAGAAAATAATTTTGATTTCTAATATTTGACAGTTAACTTATGAAAGCAAGCAAGCAAGGAAGGAAGGAAGGAAAGAAAGAAGGAAGGAAGGAAGGAAGGAATGGTTAGACAACCTTCTCCTAACTATTAATAATAGAGTATTATAGTGAACGGAAAAGGTATATTTAAAAAGTTTACTGGACTATAATTGAACTACTTTTATTCAGTCTTTTTCTGTGCAAAAATTGGATCCAGCACAGAACTAGCAGTCATGGAACTCGGTTTGGTCCTGGCTTTACCACTAACTAGTTGTATGATTAATGGGTCAATCGCCAAACATTTATTAAGTGTCAAACAATGAGAACTGAGAGTACAAGAACAAGAGCAAAACTGTCCCTACCTTAAATTTACAAATTAGCTAGGAATGAAGATGTGCTCACTTATTGGTACATGGAAAATAAACACAAGATAATTGAGGGTAGAAGGAGGCATTAGTACCTGGGGAAGGTAGGGTTCAGAAAGGTTTCTTGCAAAAGGTGGCACCTGAACTGATACTTGCTAACTATGTGACTCTGGGCAATTCACTTAGTTCCCATTTCCTAGCCCTTCCCACTCTTTCGCCTTAGACCCAGTACATAGCACTAACTCTTAAATGGAAGGTAAAGGCTTAAAAAATAAAAAAGCAAGGGAAATAAGGAGGAATGAATGACTGGCATGAAACCATCCAATGCAAAGGCAAAGAAATGATAGATGGAATATTTTAAGGAAAAAGTAGAAAGACTAGCTTGACTGGATAATAATGTGTGTGCAAAGGAATAATATGCAATAAAGCTGGAAAGATAAGTTGGTGTCCAATTGGTATTTAAGTGTCAAACTAAGGACACCCTCTACCTTTTTCTCCCCCCAATCCTAGGAAATAGAGAAACACTGAAATTACTTAAATAAAAGAACCAACCTGGTCAGCCTTTCCCTTTAGGGAAATAATTTTGGCAGCTGTGTGGAGTATAGATTAGAGTGAGAAAAGATTTGAAGAAGGGAAACCAATTAGAAGTACAAGGGAAAGGTGTTGTTCAGTCATTTCATTTGTGTCTGTTGAATGGGAAGAATGAGCACCAGAAGAGTGGTGATAGTCCCTGGGGTTGGTGGCTGGGAATAATCATCTTGGATAGTATGAGAAGGTAATGTTACCTCAGGGAAGAAGCACATGCCCCCTGCATGTTGACACCTTAGGGAAAAGCTCTTTGAAACATACACATTGCAGCTCTAATAGGAAAGTACCTTTGATTATTAATTAAAAGACTCAGGTACTTTCTTCAGCTTGCTAGGGAAAAATTATTTAACTTCTCAGATTCAGTTTCTTTATTTATGAAGTGATAGTGATGGTCTAAGTCAGGGGTCAGCAACCTTTTTGGCCGTGAGAGCCATAAACGCCACATTTTTTAAAATGTAATTTCGTGAGAGCCGTACAGTGCTCACAGTGCCGCTCCTGTAACAGCGCCTGGAAAAAAAAATTGACTTTTTAGCTCCTGCAGAAAGAGCCATATCTGTCCCTCAAAACAGACAGATATGGCTCGAGAGCCATATGTTGCCGACCCCTGGTCTAAGTGGTGACTGAAGTCCTTCCAACCCATCATACTATGAATTTCTTTGAAACAAAATATCATTTCAGATGCCTTCTTATGGGTTCAAACAAAAAAGTAAACAAATGAACAGGAAAATAAATGTCATCATTATTGTCATATACCTTTAACCTCACTTTAGAAATATTGAAACTAAAAAACTAAGAGTGTGAGTTCTCCTGAATCATATAATTTGGAAATATTAGAGCTAGGGGTTTGGGTTAGTCTATCTCCTCATCATTTTTTTTTAATTTTTAATTTTTTAAAATTTAGAATATTTTTCCATAGTTACAAGATTCATGTTCTTTTCCTCCCCTCTTCCCTCTCCCTTCCCAGAGATGACAAGCAATTCCACTGGGTTATAACTAAGTCATTTTTCAAAGCCTATTTCTATATTATTCATATTTGCAGTAGATGATCTTTTAATGCCAAAACCCCAATCATATCCCCATCCAACTACATGATCCCATTTTTCTGCATTTCTGTTCCCGCAGTTCTTTCTCTGGGTATGGATAGCTTCTTTCTCATAAGTTCCTCTGGATTGTCCTGGTTCATTGCATTGCTACTAATAGAAAAGTATTATGTTTGATTGTGCCATAATGTATCCGTCTCTGTGTACAATGTTTTCCTGGTTCTGCTCTTTTCACTCTACATCAATTCCTGGAGGTCATTCCAGTTCAAATGGAATTCCCCCAGTTCGACATTCCTTTCAGCACAATAATATTCCATCACCAGCACATACCACAATTTGTACAGCCATTCCCCAATTGAGGGACAACCCCTTAGTTTCCAATTTTTTGCCACTATAAAAATCACAGCAATAAATACTTTTGTACAAGTATTTTTCCTTATTATCTCCTTGGGGTACAAACGCAGTAGTGATATGGCTGGATCAAAGGTCAGGCAGTCTTTTAAAGCCCATTGGGAATAGTTCCAAATTGCCTTCCAGGATGGTGGAATCAATTCACAACTCCACCAGCAGTGCATAAACATCCCAATTTTGTTACATCCCCTCTAACATTTATTATTTTCCTTTGCCATCATATTGGTCAATCTGCTAGGTATGAGGTGGTACTTCAGTGCTGTTTTAATTTATATTTCTCTAATCAGGAGGGATTTAGAACACTCTTTCATGTGGTTGTTGATAGTTTTGATTTCTTTATCTAAAAATTGTTTATCCCTTGACTATTTGTCAATAGGGGAATGGCTTGATATTTTTTTTTTGTAAATTTGATTTAGTTCTTTATATATTTGGGATATTAAACCTTTGTCAGAAAATTTTGTTATAAAAAATGTTTTCCCAGTTTCTCAACATGTATTTTTAAATAAAAAATTAATCACTAAAACTATTGATTTATTTCATTTTTATATCATCATTTCCAAGTATATTGTAATGCTTAAAACTTTTTTGGAAACTGTATATTAATTTATAATTATTTCTTATTAAAAGTGAGAGAGAGAGAGAGATCATCATCAAGTCACTCTAACTTAAAAAAAAAATGCTTTCATGCTTCCATGGATCCAGCACCCAGGCAAGGTTGAAGTGAAGCATTAAGTGCTACAGAGAAGCTTAGTTCCAGCTCTGTTCAGGGAGAATTCTTTGCCCAAGAGAGCACACTACTGCCCAGTTCCCTATCTTTATAAAGCCAATGATGTCACTCTTACTGGGGCTTTCTAATTGGACAGTCTGAGTCCTGAGTCCTGATTTTCAGATCTGTCATCTTCCAGGAGGGGACTTCCATCAGTCCCTTCAGGAAGTCAGGACTCCAGGTGCCCATTCAGCCCTTTAATCACATGATTTGTTGGCAACCCAAGTTAATGTGCATGTGTGGGTAAGGGGTTACATTTTTATATTAATTTCACACTATATCTTTCATCTATCCAACCCAGTCAGCCATCTCCTTAGAATAAAAAAGAAAGAAGTAGAAAAAAATGTTCAACAAAATTAACCAACACTTCAACCAATTCTGGCAGTATATACAATACTCGATATCTACAATCTCTAGCTGTCAAAAAGGAAAAGCAAAGAGCTTTCATTTTCTCATTCTTTAGGAACTTTTGATCATAATTATGCAACATTCAATTTGGGATATTTTGTTCCTTCCATTTACATTGTTGTAGTCATAGAGTATATTATTTTCTGGTTCTGTTAACTCTACTCTATCTTTCATATGCTTCTTGTTTTTCTCTGAATCTTTGTATTCATTATTTTTTACAATTTCAGTAATATTTCATTGCATTCATGTACTTCAATTATTAAACCACTATCCAAACAATGAGCAATTATTTCTAGGATTTTTATTCTACAAAAAGTGTCATCATAAATCTTTTAGTATATATGTGTGATAATGAAATTAAATCTACCTTGCCCATTCTCAAATCTAATCACCAGAAGTATAAACAATTCCACTTAACTCACAAGTTCAGAGGTCTGTGACCCACATGTGCCAGAGTGAGTGACAAATCAGAATTTACTGACTACCTCCTGGGCAGTCCTAAGATACTTTTCTATTATGGGATATTATAACAATAAAATGAAATAATATAGTCAAAGTGTTTATAAACCTTAAAACTTTATAAAGATATTATTATTGTTATCTTGTTCTTTGTCCCATAGTGCCTTGCTCATAGAAGGTATTGACTGAATATTTGTTAAATGAACAAATGAGTTATATGAATATACTAACTCCTCATCTCTACCTCTTAAAATCCATAAATTCCTTCAAAATACAGTTCAAGTGCCCTTTCCTAGAGATGTCTCCTATATCATGACCCTCCTCCCAGTTGTTAATGGCTTCTCCCTCTTGAAATCATTTTGTGCCACTTTGGATATATTTTGAATTTGTGTGTTTGGATTGCATTCCCTCCCCTTATAGAATGCCATAATATCCTTGAAGGAAGGAACATTTTGCCTTTGTCTTTGTATAGCCAGCAGCCACCAGGTTGCCCCCCCATATAGCTAGACTTTGATAAAAGTTTGCTGAACATAACACAGATTGTAAATGCCTTGGGAATTCTGATGGGGGAGGGGTTGCTATTGATTGGAGAAGTTAGGAAAGTCAGTATGAAGGAGAAAGGAAAATTATTTCTTGTTATTTCTTATTTATTTATTAAAGCTATTTACTATTTATTTATATCTGATATGATGGAGAGGAAAGGGTAAAGCATTGAGGGAGGCAAAGGGAAGAAGAGAAATAAAGGTAGGGATATAGGAATGATCAAGATGTATGTATACTTGACTTCTCAAAGAGTCCATGTTTGGGAAGCAATACAAGAAGATTATCCTTAGTTAATGTGGAGTCAATGGATAAAAGGATTTAAAAGACAATGTCTAGTAGGGCTAAAATTGGTTGGCTGTTTTATAATTATGCAGATACAGTAGTATAAAATATGCACAAATTAACACAAAATTATTTCAAAGAGAAGCAATTAACAACTGGAGGGTAGGGGAATCAGGAAAGGCATCTTCTAGGAAAGGGCACCTGGGTCAGAGGTTTCTATGGAGGAAACTATGGATGCTGACAGAAAGAGATGAAAATGTACACTTGATCTCAAGAAAGGATTGAGAGTCAAACATCCAGATGCATTTTTAGTCATAGGTAGTTGTGGAATTTCATGATGATGACTTGAAAAGATACACTGTACCTAAGGCCTTTTTAAGCATAATTTCAGTTTTCATCAGCATCCACAATGTATTTGGAGCTAACATAGAAATGCCATCTGGACATCTCAATAATAGAGCCTAATCCAAGAGTTGAAGCCTCATAAACAAAGATTACAAGTAAACAGAGTCAACATTTACCATGTCTCCTTGGATAATAACTCTATGTTGACTACAACATGAGCAGGAACTGGTAGAACCATTCTCAGTCTTTGTTCCTGGGTATTGTCTTTTAAAAAATCAATTACAGATGCTGTTTTGGATGCTGAAAATACTAATGGCTCAGTATCATAGATGGAGAGGGAATTCTCTTAGCCCAATAGCTTCAGTAATGTCCCATTACTATATGATTTCCTTTCACCTTAAAAGGGATGGTATATTTTACTAGCTCTACCTCTCATCCCACATACATAATATTTTTCTAATATATACAAAATCTTTTGAAGAAAAGATTCAGGCACTCTCAATTTAGGAAGAAATTATCTCCACAGGGTAACTTTTCTGTAGCCTAGGGTTCTACTCAAAAGGATAAATTCAACAAACATAGTTATAATATTTGAAAGAGATCATAAGATCCATTTATCATTACCTCTTTGTATTATAAAGGAGGAAAACTATTATCCAGAGAAGTGCATGACTTATCCATGATCACAAAGGTATTAAAAGAGTACCATTTGAAACCTGATCATTGACTCTAAAAGAAGTATTCTTTTTTGCAGTACTATAAAGGCCAGTCAAGACCAGCCTTAGGCAACAATTTAAGGCAAAGAAAAGCTGCTTAATTATAGTGATGACTCTTAGTCCTAGGAAAGAGGTGAAAAAATGTATTTCTTTCCTTTTGTTGAAGAGACGGGAGATCCAACATCTGTGGATATAGAATGTTATATATCCTGGAGATGGTTCCTTGGTGGGGAGAGTGTATGTCTGAAAATACATACAATGTATATACATATATTTATATTTAGATATATAATTTTTTAAATTGTTAAGCCAAGTTTTTTTGTATCTCGCTCTCTCTCTCTCTTTTTTTTTTGGCCCTATGGTACCTTCTACTGAACACCTCTTCTAGGAGTTCCTTAGGGATCCTATCATCTCAGGCATATTCCCCCTAACCTCATGCTCTGTTCTTTCTTCCATTGCCTCCACTTGCCCAGAGCTGCTATGCACCCTCCCTGACAATGCATGATGAACATACTGGCCAGTATTTCATCCTATGCCCCACAAAGGCAGCAGCTCAGGCTGCTCTATGACAGCTCTCTGCTCACAGGAAAGGATTAGAGAGGAGCTCCCAGAAAAGGCACATCCTTGGTGTCCTGAAAAATGTTCATCATATTTGTTGTTGAACTCATCTGTAATTGTAATGGTGGGAAATTTGAGTCAAGTCGGAGTTAGTAGGAAAAGAATTTTATATAAAATTTTATATAACACACTACCAAGCCCTGATCCAAGAAAAAGTAAATTAGTGGCTTAGGAAGTCTTTGCAATCTTTGTTATTGTTTGTCATTTCAATTATATCTGACTCTTGATGACCTCATTTGAGATTTTCTTGGCAAAGATACTGGCATGGTTTCCCATTTCCTTCTCCAACTTATTTTATAGATGAGGATTAAGTGACCTGCCCAGGGTCACATAGCTAATAAGTATCTGAGGAGGACAGATTCAAACTCAGGTCTTCTTGATGCTAGGTCCAGTGCTCTATCCACTGTGCCACATAGATGCACTAGTTCAGTAGTATTAGTTAAATAACCCTCAAAATGGAACCAGTTTATTTGCAAACTCACCTCTCTTGAACTTTCCTACTTATATCAAGAACACCATCTAGATGGCCTCCATTCCTCCCTCATCCTCACCCTGGATAGCTAGTTAAGTCTTTAAGTCTTGTTAGTGCTTCCTCTTTAACATCTATTCCCTTCTCTCACTTCATATGGCTGCTTCTCTAGTTCATATTTTCAGTTGATAAATATTTATGTAATGTCTAGTACATGCCAAATGCCATCACCATCTCTTGCCTGGACTATTGCAATAAACCTAATTTATCATCCTATCTTAAGTACCCTTCTCTTCCCAATCTATCCTCCTTTGAGTATGATTCCATTATTCTCCAACTCAATGAACTCTTAATACTCCCTATTTATTACCTATAGAATCAAATCCAAATACCTTGCTTTGCTACTTAAAATCCTTTGCAACATTGGCTAAAAAATGCTTTTTCCAAGCACATTATATAAAATTCCCCATCATGCACTCTGCAGTAAAAAATAAGACCTTCCTGGTGTTCCTCACATGTAACATCCCATCTACCATCTTGAACTCTGCACAAGTTAAAATGTGTTCCCCATGGCTATGTTGCACATGTTGTCTCCCCCGTTAGAAAGTAAGCTCCTTTAGGACAGATATTGTTTCTTCCTTGTCTATGGTTCTTTGCCTCCTCTTGATAGAGTCCCTCTCTTCCTTTAAGTTGAAGATTAAGCACCCATCTTCTCCTGAAGCTTTTCTTGATCTCCTCAATTACTAAAGTCTTCTATCCCCAACTACTTCTATGCTTGTAAATATTCACTTCATAGTCATGCTGTATATATATTTATATATTCTTTTCTACCCCCTATTAAAATGTATAGTCTTTGAGAACAGATATTCTTAACACATATATCTTCAGTGGCTAGCACAATGCCTGACACATAGTAGGTTCTTTTTGTTAAAATGTATTTATTTATTTAGAATGTTTATCCATGGTTACATGATTCATGATCTTTTCTCACCCCTCTACTCCCCTCCCTCCTAGCTGACGAACAATTCCACTGGGTTATACATGTATCATTGTTCAAAACCTATTCCCATGTTATTCATATTTGCAGTAGAGTGATCTTTTTTTTTTAAACCCTTAACTTCTGTGTATTGGCTCCTCGGTGGAAGAGTGGTAAGGGTGGGCAATGGGGGTCAAGTGACTTGCCCAGGGTCACACAGCTGGGAAGTGTCTGAGGCCGGATTTGAACCCATGACCTCCCGTCTCTAGGCCTGACTCTCAATCCACTGAGCTACACAGCTGCCCCCTAGAGTGATCTTTTAATGCCAAAACCCCAATCATATCCCTATCCAACTACATGATTGATGATATGTTTTTCTTCTGCATTTCTGTTCCCACAGTTCTTTCTCTAGATGTAGATAGCATTCATTCTCCTAAGTTCCTCTGGATTGTCCTGGATCATTTCATTGCTGCTAGAAGAAAAGTCTGTTACAATCGATTGTGCCATAATGAATTAGTCTCTGTGTACAATGTTCTCCTGGTTCTGCTCCTTTCGCTCTGCATCAGTTCCTGGAGGTCTTTCCAGTTCACATGGAATTCCTCCAGTTCATTATTTCTTTCAACACAATAGTATTCCATCACCATCAGATACCATAATTTGTTCAGCCATTCCCCAATCAATGGACCCCACCCCCATATCATTTTCCAATTTTTTGCTACCACAAAGAGCATAGCTGTAAATACTTTTATACAAGTATTTTTCCTTATGATCTCTTTGGGGTACAAACCCAGCAGTGGTATGGCTGGATCAAAGCATAGGTAATCTTTTAAAGCCCTTTGGGCATAATTCCAAATTGCCCTTCAGAATAGTTGGATTAATTCACAATTCCACCAGCATTGCATTAGTGGCCCAATTTTGCCACATCCACTCCAACATTTATCACTCTTGCTGCCATATTGGCTAGTCTTCTGGGTATAAGGTGGTACCTCAGAGGTGTTTTTATTTGCATTTCTCTAATCAGGAGGGATTTAGAACACTTTTTCATGTGGTTATTGATAGTTTTGATTTCTTCATCTAAAAACTGTTTATTCATATCCTTTGACCATTTGTCAATTGGGGAATGACTTGATTTTTTGCAAATTTGACTTAGTTTCTTATATATTTGGGAAATTAAACCTTTGTCATAGAGTTTTGTTATGAAATTTTTCCTCACTTTGTTGCTTTCCTTCTAATTTTGGTTGCATTGGTTTTGTTTGTACAAAACCTTTTTAATTTGATATAGTCAAAGTCATTCATTTTACATTTTGTAATATTCTCTATCTCTTACTTGGTCTTAAATTCCTTCCTTTCCCACTGATCTGACAGATATACTATTCTATGTTCACCTAATTTATGTATGATTTCATTATTTATATTTAAGTCACTTACCCATTTTTAATTTATCTTGGTATAGGGTGTGAGATGTTCTATGAACAGTTCTAGAACTGATTTCATAATAAGTTCTTAATGAATGTTCACTTTATATTCATGCTGTATATGTATATATATACATATATATACGTATTCATCTACCTCTGTTAAAATGTACAGACCTTGAGAACAGATATTGTTTACATGTATATTCTCAGTGGCTATATGTGACAATTTATTAGCCCAACTGCTCATATGGAAGCTAAGATATCATAAATATGAACCAAATTTGGATATCTTCTGAAAAAAAACCCTAGTTGGGGGCATAAGTCAAAGTTGTTACTAAGAGAAAAGCATCCTCCCCCCCCCCCAAGATTAAACTTCAAATCCTTATGAGGCTAGACATGCTCTTCTTGGGCAGACATAGCTGAATGTCTTAATAAATACACATTTGAAGATTTTTTTAAATGCCTAACACGTAGTAGATGCTCAGTAAATATTTATTAATTGGGGCAGCTAGTTGACACAGTAACTAGAGCAGTAGGCCTGGAGATGGGAGGTCCTGGGTTCAAATATGACCTCAGACGCTTCCTAGTTGTGGGACTCTGGGCAAGTTAGTTCAACCCAACTGTCTAGCCCTTACCATTCTTCTGTCTTGAAACTGATATTGATTCTAACACAAAAGGTAAAGGTATAAATAAATATTTGTTAATTAATTGATTTGTATACCTACTGCCCAACCCACTGCCTGCCACATAGTAAGTACTTAATAAATTCATGTTGATTAATTGTTTGATAACTAAAGCCATTCAGAATATGGCATCTGTAAAATGGAAAAATAATAATGATAACAATAATAATTAGCATGCATTCAGTACTCTAAGGTTTTCAAAGCACATTAAAGATGCTCTCTTAGGTGGTCCTCACAATAACCTTGTGAAGTAGATGCTTTATTGTCCCCATTTTACACATGGAAAAACTGACCTTTGGAGACAAAATTAACACTCAGGTCTTCCTGAGTCTGAGTTCAGTATTCTCTCTACCTGGCCACCTTACTGCCACAACAAAAATATAGAGATGATGACGTTTCTATTATTTATCTCCTAGCAAGGTTGTGAGGAAATTTTGCAATCCTTAAACTGTCACATATAAATGTAAACTAGTGTTCTTATGCCTGGCACTCATTTCACTCCATCAAAGCCTGTGCCTCACCAGGTTTTTGGCTAGGTAATCTGATAAAGAAAAAATCTATTCTAAAAGGGGAGGATTCAAACCTAAACCTAGTGTTCTCTCTTGAATCACCCTGCCAAAGGGCATCACAGAAGAAAGCTGTGGACTTATTTTCTCTGACTTTGAAAAATAGTAGATTATCTGGAGAGACTTTAAAAGTTCCTTTGGAGCTATTGATATAGCCTCCTAATATTTGTAAGCTTTGCCAGAAGGGCATCTAATTAATTAATGAAATATTCACATCAATTTAATATATTTCATCTAAGTGTTGAAGTACATAGTGCTACAAGTATCATTCTTCCTTGTTCTTGGAGTTATAATTGTTAACAAGGGCTGCCAAGAGTAGCACAAAGTACCCCAACTGGATGAGATCTGAGCTGGGAAGCAGTGGTATTGTTCTCTTACGCGTGTCTTTTCAGTGATTTGCATCCCTAAGCAGCATCTGCCCTTAGGATTCTATTTTCTGCAGCTGTACACTTTTAGAGTTTACTTGGTTACAGGCTCTTAGACTCAAACAGTTCCCGCTTCACAGCTCTTTAAACAACATTTTCCTATTTGATATCTGTGGCTGGTATGATCTTCCCCAAGGGCGTTATTTTCCATTTATTCTAAAGCACTTCAATTAATAAATGTAGTGGAAGCACAAGGGTTATTATTCCCTGCTTTACTGACTTTCAGATGCAAAAGTTGGGCAAGGGCAGAGTGGCAGAATAACTCAAGTAAACAAATTTTTTAAATTATATACATGTTTTATATTTCATGGGAATATGTTACATTTGGCCCAAGTTGCCCAAGAAGATCATGTCTGGCCTCGTAAGGATTTGAAGTTTAATCTTGGAGGGCTTTTCTCTTAGTAATCACTTTGACTTATGTCTCCAACTAGGATTTTTTCAGAGGATGTCCAAATTTGGTTCATAGCTATGATATCTTAGCTTCCACATGAGCAGTTGGGCTAATAAATTGTCATATATAAGTTTTGCTTAAACCAACAAAAAAAAAAACACAAAGAACTCATATTCCAGTCAATAAATAGTCAACACCTCCCTTTCCATCTCTGGTAGATTTCTGCCTTTCTCTGGTAACCATATATTCTTTCAAGCTTGTAGTATTACCCTAGATAACCCCACAATGAGAAGTTCTGAGCTGCTAGGGAGTTAAGCAACCTCTTCTCCCCACCACCTCCCCTACTGTTAGCTGTATCTTCCCCAGGGAATAATATTGTCCTTTGGACATCTAGCACTATCTTAGGGGGGATGTATGGGATATTCAAGGAGGACAAGTACCTCCGTGTGAGGGTTTACTGAGTCATTTTCGGGGCTGCTCAGCTACCTTTCACCCAAATCTCACCTATAATTCCAAGAAGCTATAGCATTTATCTGCAGCTGCCAAACCCTGGTAAGATGGGCTAAATCCAGCTGAAAGTAGCCAATAGTACTCAAATCCATTGAGGAGTTAAGGGGATGTCTACCCCAAGTATGTAAACATTCTCCCCTGCAGAATGAGTGGATGAGAACAATTTGTTCCAGTGGTCATGAAAGCATCTGAAGAAGGTAACGTAGAGGCCTTAGAACTTGGTCAGACATGGAAGATGCCATCCACTACATCTTGGACATCACTAGTCATCCTGACTTTTGTCTTGCCGCTGGATTTTGATGACCTTGAAAGAGGGAGTGAGGCTAAATATTTTGTGCAATTCTTACTTTTTTAAAATTTAATTTAATTAAGCAAATTTGCTTAAATCCTATTCAAGAAGGACAAACAACTACCCAGGTGAAGTTCCCCTCCCCACTCAGAACCCTTACCAAAGGGAGAGAACTTGACATTACTAGAAAGTTAAGCAACATTATAGTCTCCCTGATTCACAACATCAAGTCATGGCTTCCCACCATGCCAATCATTTGCATCTCCATCTCATGAAAAATATTTTCTTCCTTTTAAATGTACATATTATAGTGGTTCCTATATCTCTGTCTTGACCTTCTAGAAAGAAGGACCTCTATGGAGTTTCTGATTCCTTTCCTTAAAAAAAAAAAATTGCCTTCTCTTTACTCCCTTCTCCATCTCCAAAAGATGCCATTTCTCAAAGTGAGTTTTCCTAGAGGAGCTATGTGGTTGTTCAACCTTCTCTCTAAGAAACCCAGCCTGAGGCTTTGTGTTGCCCCTCTGAATATTTCTACCCATATTTGTTTCAAGGCAAGCCCAACGGCATACTCCAGATGTGTAAACTTTGAATGGTACTTTTATCAGAGTTTTCTCATCAGGATTTAGAATAAGGGGAAGTTATACAATGTTTAGGGAATTTATATATTGTGAAAGAGGTACAAGAGGTTGGATAGGGGAACTCTTTCTGGTGTACGACTGGGTAGACCCACTACAATTACATGAAAATTACTTCTAAAACTTCCTCCAAACTGATCTAATATCTCTATCTTTTTTTGTTGGTTTTTTTTTAGTATAGAAAGACATAAATTTTCCAACAGATTTGGAATTTCACTGTAGAGGAATTGGAAAGTACTGTAGTCTTACTGCATTTATCTTATATAGTTTATTTGAATTAAAGGAAGTATTCAATGTTTCATAAATCACTCTTGAACATACCAATGTGATCTTTCTATTGAAAACTGAAAGAAGGTCCTTTAGTATGTAGAAGAAAGTTAGGGAATTCTTTGGTGAATTTTATCAGGGAAAATCTAGGTGATTAAAATTTCTTGTCTTTCAATAACAATTTAGTCTTTTAAACAGGTTCAGTGAAATATTAAACTTGAGTCTTCATTTTGTGTAGTCATCTCTAACCCCTCAGTATTCAATAATATTATAATCCAAAGGGATTTTTCAACTTCTTAATTCTTCTCAGTTTTCTTCTAAGATGAACATTCTTCTCATTAGCAATCTAGGAAAACCTTTGGACCCCTTCTCAGAATAATGTTTTCTGAGATAAATAAATAAAATGCTTAGAATTACAAGGAATCAATTATATGAAAATATAGTTATCAAAATATTTAACCTTAGGTTGAGAATCCCTGCTCTAAACTATGTTCTCATCATCCTGTAAACTTTAAAAATTATATAAATGATTACTATGATCTTCCCAAACCTAGAAACATTAGCTATGAAACAATATTGCTGATTTAAGCAATCTCCATAATGCAATCAAAATGGAGTGCTTTTTAAAAAAAAAAAACTCTTAGTACCAATTTGGTGTATGTCAGAGTTTTATTAAGTATAAGTAAGTATATTCAGATATTCCTCAAATTTTACCTTCTCATCTGTGAAAGTAAAAAGCATTTGACATGTAAATAACAATTGTATCATCAACCTGTTTAAAGTAGTAGAAACACACTGAAAGTCCTTCAGTTAATGGTTTTACTTGGCCACATATCTACCAAAGACATAATCATCATAATTTGTCTTACTTAAAGACATTAATAATGATTAAAGTAGTAATAATAATAATACATAAAAGATCAAAGTTCCAGGTTAATTTTTCCCCAGGCTAGATTCTTGGTTTTTTGGACATTGAACAGTTAAAATTCAGACAGTGTCATTTTACAAAAACAGTATTCCACATGGACCAATGATTAAAGGTTGGATTATGAGTCCATAAGGAGCAAAGTCATATAAATCACAAATATTTGATAATTAGCATATCATTCCATGTCATTCCATGGAAACTTCAGTTTCAGGTTTCACTTGATATTCTCACTACCTTGAGTTATGTTTACAAATTTCAAATTAGTAAGAATTCTCAATGCCAAACAGAGCTTAAGACTATGAAGATTAACCAAATATTAAATTGGAGACTCCTGGCCATATCCACAAGTGAAAAATAGAATTTGCATTTCCTAGATATAAAATAAATTATTCAATCAATTTATTTGTTTAATGAATTAATCATATTTTCCATATTTTTAGTCATAATTGTCCCTATGATAATGAAAAGCCCTTCAACACTCCCAAATAGCAGACTTTTTTTTTAAGGCTACATTAGCTAGATAGTTCTTTCAACCAGTCATTTTACTTTGTCTGTATAGATGCATGCAGATGAAGCCCTTAAAAAGTAGATAAAAGTGTGGCTCAGCCTACATTATGTAAGCTGAAGTTTTCTACTTTCCCTACAGATTTTGGGTATTAGGTAAAGCCAAGTTATGAGTAAAAGTTCACTGAATAGCAAGCAAGGCTCTCCCAACTTTTCATGTTTCCATAAAAGGAAAAAAATCAAACCAAAAGCAGCCTTGAATAAAACCTGTTAACAGTCACAACTATAAAGTCATACCTTGAATCTTATAGAAAACCAATTAGCCTCTGAACAATTATCTAACAACACTGCCATTTTGACTTTCTGTGTTTCTGTGTGCAACACCTTAAAATAATGTTCTCAAAATGAAATTTGCAAGTCTGTATTTGCAAGTGTTTAAAGCTATCTAAGGAAATTTCACAACTAGCTATATGATAGAAAAACATATATGCAATAGGTCCCTTGTTAGGATCAACACTGCCCAATCTACAAAGCATTCTTTATGATAATTGTCAACTTATATTTCAGCTATAGGAAATAAATCATATATTCCAAATATGTCAATATCTAGTTCAGCAAGTGAAAAAAAGAGCTTTTATAATTGTTTCATAACATATCTGTCTTACAGCCAAAAAATAATGTATCTGATCATTTGTGTCTGTATATATGAACCAAGTATAAGTCCAGGCACCTGTAATTAAAGGACAATTTTATATCTTGGATTTTTTTACATAATCAAACATTTCTTTCTTCTTTCTCTTAAAAAAATTTCTATATGTACAAAGAAAGCTTAATTTCTTGTTTCTACCTATTCATTCATTCATTTTGTCCATAGCTCTGACACACAAAATAGAATGAAATAAGTGTTTATGTCTTTAAGATAGTCTCATTTATGAAATCAAATTAGCAATCTTTGAACATCAGCTATAATATGACGTAATGCCAAATCATATAAGCAAATCAATGGGAAAAGAAAAATAGAGAAAAGCCACAGAATTATTTTGACCTGCCCCCAGAAAGAAATATATGTTAATTCACAGTATTCTGCCAATTTTACATTAAAATGTTAAATATTAATTCTAAGTGGCACATCACCAAAGAAGTAACCTGATTACAATAAAATAATAGCAAGAAATGATCTGTTTAGTGATTCCCAAAATACTGGTATTAATGGAGCTACAAATCCCGAAAATGCTAGAGTAAATGCCAAGAATGTGTGTGTATATATATGCAAATTTTGTTGTAATTCATGCCTTTATGTGATTGATCACTAGCACTATTTAAATCAACAAACATTCATGACTTAATGCAAAAAGATCTGTCCTTCCTATAAACTGTCCTTCAGTTTATAGGCCTCCTAAATGTAAGGGGAAAAAAAAAAAGCAGATTTTTGTACCCAGCAGATGTTACCAGGAAAACCACACACATAATCCCAAACAACCCTAAATAACAAATACCAAACTGTACTCACTAATTGAGCAAAATCCCATAAACAAAGCCCACAAGTTCATATCTCCTTTGACTTTACTCAGTCTTTAAATAATTATAATGAATCTGTAAGTTGTAGCCAGCACTGCTGTTTATGCATCATTAAGATCTAACTTCGACTTCTGCCAGTATATTAAATTCTCTCTCTACTCACATAATTAGCACCTCATCATTTTATGCTATTCTGGGACTTCCTCACATCCTCCAAGTCTCACATTCAACATTGTGAAAAAGCAGTTACTACCGCATCATAAAATGCTGCCTTCCTTCATCTTCTGCTATTTTTCCTGTATGAAATCAGATTCCCAAAGAAAGGAAGGGGGCAGATACCAGCTGTATTAACAAGTGAGTTTCAGCCTTTCAGCCATTATAGATAGATAGATAGATAGATAGATAGATAGATAGATAGATAGATAGATAGATAGATAGATAGATAGATAGACAGACAGACAGACAGACAGACAGACAAACATAGACAGACAGGTAGGTAGTAGGTAGGAAGATGATAGTGATATAAATAATGAGGGGAAATATGAAAGCTAAATTACTATCAGTAAACCTATCCAATTAAACCAACTGGCCCTTGTTCCTTCTTTTAACTAATTTTTTTGGGGGTCTTGTACTCTATTTGTCTCTCTATAGAACTCTGTATTTATATGTATCTAATACTACAGCAAAGCAGATATTAAGGTTAGATAAGGTTTATAGTGATGGTGATGTTTTTGCTTTTGTTGTCATTTTGGTAAAAGCTGTCCGTTTTTATAGTGCTTCCATAACTATTGGATTCAGATGTGTGGAAGAAACTATTTTGCAAGAAAGTATTTAATAATCTGCCAGCTCTCGGGTATTTTCTCAGTTGAGCTTTCCCCCTGGATATAGTGCTGGCTTCTTTGATTTCCCCTCATGAGGAGAGAGAAAGTAGGAGAGATAATGTTCAGATAGCTGCCAAAGTTTCTACAGGTTCAAGTGGGACCGGGTAGTGTTTTCAGTAAAGTTGAAGTGCCAACGAAGGGGGCTTTCCCTGGTTGCTGGGTGACTGGCTTCTTACAGTCCCAGTGCCACCGACAGTGGTCACGGGGGTGAAATATGCTTCTAGGATCTTGGGGGTTTTCGCTTCAAAGCAAAATTTGCAGTTCGCCAAAGCCACGGGCTTCTAGAGCAGAACTTGAGGCCACATCTGCTTGAGGAGTTGAGGGGGCCAGGAAACCAGGCTGCTCCTCTCGGAGGTCACACAAGGACATCTGGTAAGAGGGACTTGTAAGTCTCCTGAATAAATAAAGGACGGGCTGGGACCGAGGGGGCGGTGATCTTTTTTTTTTTTTTTTTTTAAACTCATCTACTAGGACATGACTATATGTTCCTAAGCAAGTAAAACCGAGAACCGTGCTTTAGTCTCGAAAACCGTGAAAAAACTCGGCGTGGGCAGTTCTAAGACTTGCCCAGAGGTATCTGCCGGGAGCAGACAAGAGAATGCTGTGGGCAGTCAGAGTACTCTGAAGTGGAAGGGTCCAGAGGAGCCAAAGGGTTTTCTTTAGAGGAGGAGGAGGTGTGTGTGTGTGTGTGTGTGTGTGTGTGTGTGTGTGTGTGTATGAGCGCGCGCACGTGTGTGTTGGGGAGAGGGGGAAAAGCTGGTTGCTTTTGTGTTCATTTCATCTGACTCCTAAATGGGGATCATAGCCTAAGGATCCTCACATAAATGCCTCCGGGCCCCTTCCGGACTGCTTGGTACAAGGCCAGTTAAACTCTGAAGCCCTACAGAGAACTTTTGGGGAGGATGAGAAAAAAGGAAGCCTTCTGGTCTAGAAGAAGCTGGCGTAGTCCCACTGTTCCAGCCCAAATTCTGAGATTCGTTCAAGCCGCAGGTCAGCCCCTTGTTTCACCCTCTTTCCTCTCCGGGCCTCTCTCTGGGTTGGAAAACTGAGATATTGGACTGAACGGCCCAAGGGTGTCTCGAATCCGCCCTCTCCGAGTTGTGACCATTCTTTGAATGGGGCCCCTGAGTCAGTGCCAAGTTCACGGCTGAAGGTTCCTGTGATCTGCTGCTGTGGCTCCAGCACATATATACACGTGCCCATACCACAAACAGGCGTACACACACAATGCGTATGCACACACAACCCAGGCACGCGCACACACACAAACACACACACACACACACACACACACACACACACACACACACACACANACGCGCACACACACACACACACACACACACACACACACACACACACACACACACACACACACACACTATCCTGCGCGGGGAGCCAAGAAATGGGCGGAGATTGCTCTGGGATAGGAAGATAGTGGAGGAAAACGCATAGGCGTTTAGCCTCAGTAGCCAGAGGTCACGTACCTCTGCCGGTCCCCTTCTTGGGCCTTTATTTGAAGGTTTCACCGTGAGCTGTAGTTTCATTCACAATTGCAGAAACAAATGACAGCCCTCTAGAGGCAAGGCACCTTCATTTCCTCAGCTCCGTGTAGTTAAATGAACCGTGTATTAGGAGCCAGAGAACCTGACCGGGATGTGAAGTCTGTCTTTTAACCAGCTCCTCTGTGACTTTGGACCTCAACCCTCTGGGGCTCCTTGCCCTCACCTCAAAAAAAAAAAAAAAAAAAAAAAAAGGCAAGGCAAACGAGATTATTTTTAAAGCCCCTTTCAACTCTAAAACTTGTGAATTTATTCTTGGAAAAAAGGCACGCCCCCCCTCCCTTTTTTTGAGATAGGCTTTGAGAAATTCTGCCTGAAATCTCTTGTCTCTATCTGTCTTAATCTCTCTCTCTCTCTCTCTCTCTCTCTCTCTCTCTCCTCCCAATTTCGCCCTCAAAAAACTTGGAAAACAACTCTATATGTCATTTCCCATCACCAGTGCTACTCCAAATTCTTGAGTATTACTCCAGCATCCAACACACTACACCAATTTTGGTGAACTTAGCGCCCTCAACAAATGGGGTGAAATGTAAAAGACCCATGATCCTTGGACAAATTAAGGAGACCCCTACTTTCTGATAGCAAACACTTTTATCCTAAACCTGCTTTTGTGCATGCCCTCTTGATGAGAGAGAAAAGCATACTTTGAGAAGGTTTGGTTTCTAAGCTGGCAAATACAAGTCTCTAGTCAAGAAGTACATTGTAGTACTGAGTTCACCCACTTCTGCAGAAAAATCCTGCCCAGAAATTCTGTCAGAAAGCAGCCTTTTTCCTCTAATTCTATTGCAGAACCACTTCTGCCTCTCTGATTGAGCTTGCGATTTGCAGTTAGCATGATTCATTTCTTTATTTTCCCTATCACGAATTTTTGGTGCTAGCCACTGATACCCTTTACAACAACAACAAAAGTACATTTTTTTAAATATAGAAAGTATATATGGGAAATACATCTATCTAGATGAAGTGTAGTTTACCCCCTCCCCCCAACTAGGCCCTGATGTTCTTTCAATCCAAAATGGAAAAGAAGGAAGGAAGGAAGGAAGGAAGGAAGGAAGGAAGGAAGGAAGGAAGGAAGGAAGGAAGGAAAGAAGGAAGGAAGGAAGGAAGGAAGGAAGGAAGGAAGAGGCAAGTGGTAGATCAAAAGCCAGGTTAATGTTTGACAGTGAAATGAAGCCCCCAATGGGACTTAGTCAAACTTTATCTGTGTACTGACTCAAAAAACTGACACATCTGATTTAATGATACCAGCTTCCAAATAGTCCAATGAAAATCTAATTTATTTGTTTTTATGTACAAATATACCTTAAGCTAAATGAAGTAATCCAGTTTAAAAACACACACACACACACCAAAAAAACAAAACAAAACAGTTTCTCAGCTTGGTCAGTATAATACAAATATAATTACGCATCTTTTCAAAAGAATTCCTTGAAGGTTTCTTTCTGCAAGAAAGTTTCCAAGCGATGAGGGAAAGAGGCAAGCCTGTGACCTCCTTCAATTCTTTTCAGACACGGTTCCTTTGACCTTGCCCTTGGACGAAGAGTGAGCCTGTCGCTCCATTTTTTCCCTCTCTCTCTCTTAAAGATCCAACAACCCTCACCCCATAAGTTCAGTATGCAAAAAGCATTTGTTCCATTGCTCTCTTTCCCCTCCCAAGCATCGCTAACATGTCCACAGATGTGCTTCTAATTTTATCAGCCGATTAGGCACAGCGTCTTAAAGCACAGAAACTCTTGATCTCTACGCAGACCTTCCTCTTCCGGTGGGGCCGCAATTTGATCAGTGTAAATTGTCGGGTCTTCATTAATGTCTCCTTTAGCCCTCGACACTGCTTAGAGGAAAAAGTCCCAGGGCCCTGCTTGTCAGGGTTTCTCTGATTGGTGTTGTTTTCACTCTCTAACCCCACCTCGAGATCTTTTCTCTATTTCTTCAAAGCCTAGGGAACCTGCACAGACACAGATGGGTAGGTTGTGTGATGCAAACCGCAACAGCTATAGTCAGGACATGCAGCTTCCAGAATCCAGCACTGCCTTCATCCTTCTTTAGTTTTTTCCTCCTCTGGCTCATTAGTCCTAGGTTTTCTTTTTCCTTTCCTCATCCCTTTGCTGTCACTCTGTTGAACTTTAAATGTAACACCAGCAGCAGCAGCACCAACACTAATAACAAACCGGGTGTGTAGAGAGGTAGGGGACAGTAGGAAAGGACCTCTTGTAGTTGTATATAGTCATTCCTCTCAAAGGACTCAAACTTTCTACTTCCACTTAATAAAGAGAGTAAATTCACTTGCATACCCAGACCCAAAGACTGCAGATTTTCTTTAAACTAATTACAGAAATTCCAAAACAAATAATGTTTTCTCTCCAGAAACTAAAGTGATTTTATGCACCTTCCCATTTAAATCCTTTATTTTAGAAAAATACAGGATGGTAGAGAGGGCATTTGTCTTGAAATAGCTCAGGTACAAAGCTGTGGAGTCTTACAACTGGGATGTAGCCCATCCTTTGTCAGCCACTTTCTGGGGACCTTTTTTTTTTTTACTCTCCCATAACTAATATAACTTAGTGTTGTATCACACATCCAATTCTAGGAACAATTTCTATTCTTTCCTCTAATTCTCCTTGCTGCACCCTTGGTTTAAATTTCCATTTCTCCCCTCCTCCCCGAGAGGTTCTTCATCTAAAAAGACGGATAATTACATAGTTTGGAGATTTTCCCAGTTAATTCTCTTTTAAGAAATAGCAGCATAGCTATCAGTAGACAGACAGATAGACAGACAGATAGATAGATAGATGAAAAAGTGTAAGACACTCAGAAACAAAAGCTAGAAAACTCCCAGTGGCTTCCTAAGCAACCAAAGGAGTTATCTTTGAGTCAGCTTGCCTGTACAAATTCCATTCTAGAAGATCTCAGGGAGACAAATAATGAACAGAAGATCAGTATAAGAAAAAGGACAGAATACAACCTATTTTCTGTGGAATGTTTTTTTTTTTAAAAAAAAAGGCAAAAAATCGAACTTCCCAAAGCAAAACGCAATACAATCCCCAACCTCTGCTCCCCAACCCTTGTTGCCCAAACCTTTTGAACCCCGTACGTCTTTTACCCAGTAGTTTTCCCTAGAAATGTTGGTTGCTAAAGATTTAGAGAACCTGTTTTTGTTGTTTTGTTTTTGTTTTTTTAAATCTCAATCTCAGTCGAGTGATCCTAACCTCCTGGTCCCCTCCAATTTCCCCCACCCTTTTTTTCCTCGTTGGTCTGTTATGTGTGATTCGACAAGGAGAATTGGAAACGGGGCTGGGAGAAATCGGGAAGGAATGAGATAAAAAATAAAAACTCAGAAGAAGGCGTGAACACAGAGCGGTGAGTGTGTCAATCAAAGGGTTTTGTGTCTCCTTGGCTCCTGACGGTCCATAGCAGAGGTGTCCCAGGGTGGCACCACAATGAATATGAATAGGAGTCCTTGCTAAATGGGACAGTCAAAGCGCACCGCCCTGAATGATGGCACGTCATCCTAACCAGACCAGTATAGATAGGAGGGCTCCTTTTGTCTCTTTTCTCTGCGGCAGCTCTATAAAAGCCCCTCTTTTTCAGCGTGAGGTTAGTTCAAGCACACACCAACTAGCTGTCCAGGAAAGACTTACTAACCAGAAAGAGGGGAGGGAGAGAAGAAGGGGAAGAGTTCCCTCCGTTTTTCTTTCGTCTTGCAGCTGAGAAGTGCGTTCTTGTGTAGTGCGGATTTGAAAAAACAAAACAAAACAAAACTGCTTTGCTCTGCTTTGCTTACCACTACCATCCCCAAAAGCCTCCTGGTAGCAGGGATCCCCTCTAATAAAATGAATTCTGACTCAAGCTCTGTCTCCAGCAGAGCTTCCTCTCCGGACATGGATGAGATGTACCTGAGAGACCATCACCACCATCACCACCATCACCATCAGGATAGCCGCCTCAATTCGGTCTCCTCCACCCAGGGTGATTTGGTGCAGAAGATGTCTGGGGAAGGCCTTTCCCGCGGCGGCTCCAAAGCGGGAGGCGAGAGCAGCAAATACAAAATTAAAAAGCAGCTCTCAGAGCAGGACCTGCAACAGCTCCGACTGAAGATCAACGGGAGGGAGCGCAAGAGGATGCACGACCTAAACCTCGCCATGGATGGACTTCGAGAGGTCATGCCCTACGCCCATGGGCCCTCAGTCAGGAAGCTCTCCAAAATCGCCACCCTCCTGCTGGCCAGAAACTACATCCTGATGCTCACCAGCTCCCTGGAGGAGATGAAGAGGTTGGTGGGCGAGATCTATGGGGGGCATCACTCCGCTTTCCACTGTGGGACTGTCGGCCACTCTGCGGGGCACCCGACCCACGCGGCCAATGCAGTGCACCAGGTGCACCCCATCCTAGGCAGCGCTCTCTCTTCCACTAACACCTCCACACCACTCTCAGCGTCTCTCCCCGGAATTGGCACCATCCGGCCGCCCCACTCTCTGCTCAAAGCCCCCTCCACACCTCCGGCCCTGCAGTTGGGCAGCGGCTTTCAGCACTGGGCCGGACTGCCGTGCCCCTGCACTATCTGCCAGATGCCTCCGCCGCCGCACCTGTCCGCCCTCACCACAGCCAACATGGCCCGCCTGTCCGCGGAATCCAAGGACTTGCTCAAGTGACCCATGGCCCCCAGACTGGAGAGGATTCAAGAAAGAGACAGGGTGGGGAGCGAGTGGTGGCCGGGGGCACAGGAGAAACCCTAACCCTCTGTTGCCCTTTGAGATGCCAGAGAAAACACTTTAAACGGGGGAGGGGGGGAACAAATCTACCCTTGGTGGTGTAAGGGGATTCGAACAAGATGTCCTGTGTCTGCATGCATGCTTCTTTTTGCCATTGAAGCCACTTGCCACATGGTCTTGTCAAAACTGCATTTGTTGTATAAACAGGGATGAGGGTGGTGAGAAAAAAAAAATCGGCTTTGAAAAGGTAATGTCCAAGTTGGATCCTCGGGCTCTGTTTTCTTACTTTGGGGGGTAAGGGAGAGAACTATCCCTAATGTGAACCGGCAATGTAAATATTTCATTGAAATGGATGCAATTCTGATCATCGCTTGTACGTCCTCTCCACAGGTTCCTAAGCTTCCTTTAAAACTCAACTCAATTTCGGCATCTCTTCCACTACGGGTTTCGGGGAGTGCCTTCTTAGTGGATGTTCCTTTGAACATAGATCAAAAGAATGCTTGCATGCTTCTCAATGAATCTCGTTTATTATGTCCTGGCCTTGGTGCCTCACTCCTTGTAACAAGGATTTATTAGTGAATTCTCGGAAATATTCCATAGTCTCGTCCGTGGCAGTTTGAAACGAAAACGCGGGCATCTAGTGCAAAAAGCTCACACTTGAGTACTCACGCACACCCTTCCCCGTCCCCCTTCCTCTCTACAACGGAACATGAACTCTGCTGGCAGTCCTAGGGGCAGGCACTTCAGCCGCTTGGGCCCCCCATCCCCACCCCGCATTCACACTCCCACCCCTTCTTGGCCCTCATCTCCCTTGCTCAGCTCTTGTGCATGCAGGGTCGGCTCTGACAGGAGAGCAATCAGTATTATCAGACTTTAAAACTTTGGGGTACTTTTGGTTCATTTTGTGTTCTTTTGAGGGGGCTGGAGTTCTGTTTGGTTTGGTTCTCCTGGGTATTTGCTTGAAATATTTTGTTAGGGCCTCAAAGACAGCGCGTGTCTTTATTTTTTATATATTCTTGATAACTATCGATATATTTATTATTGACCCAGTGTTTCTGGATGAGATTTCAAATAAAATGAAAAAAAAAAAACTTTAAAATTCTGGCTTTGCCTTTGCCTTAAATTTTAAGTGAAGACGGGGTAATATAAAGGTGGAAAGGTGTGTTTTTTTGGTGGGAAAGGGTTAAGTAAAGAGGTTTTAATTTCTCTAAACCCACACAGCAAAAGAAGACATATTTGTATAGAAGGAACTGATAAACCATTAACAACCCTTCCTTCCATCTATTAAGAATATATATAAACATATATAACCAAATATTCATATATGTATGTATCTATGTTTCATATCTTTCTATGCTATATAATCCTAAATTTCCTGATGGGCATTGTTTAAAGACACTTTCTTTTGTGGTCTAATGCTGTTTGAGTTCTTCTGTCCCCACAGTAAGCAGTGCTATCAACTCATCAAGTAGGAAAAAAAAAAAAAAGTAAACTGGAGTGCTAGTGTGACAGAAATAGGAGGCAGAATGGCAAATGTGGGACCCTGTGCTGACAATCAACAGAGAAAACAAACACACAGCTGTAAGTAACTTTCTTCTATGTACTTTCAAGTCGATGCTTCAGAATGGAACTCCAGTTTGCAGTGTTTTCCCTCAACTAAAAAATTAATAAATGTTTTTAGAACTCTAACTCCCTCCCAATCATGCCTCCTACCAATCCACCCCCACCCTTGGCTGCTTATTCTCCTGAGAAAAGAGAATAAAGCTCCCCTTTGTAAATGATGTTCTGGGGTTAATTTTAATGACCACAGAAGCCACCTAGTTCCCCTGCCTTGTAGATTTATAGCAGGAATTTCTAACTCCCCTCACCCTCCCATTAAGGGCCTGGAGGGCTG
Organism: Gracilinanus agilis; assembly: GCF_016433145.1. Classification (NCBI taxonomy): domain Eukaryota; kingdom Metazoa; phylum Chordata; class Mammalia; order Didelphimorphia; family Didelphidae; genus Gracilinanus; species Gracilinanus agilis. Next base: position 395,933,620 of record NC_058133.1, on the reverse strand, counting down.
AATAAGAGGTAACTCTGCCTTCTGAGCAAGGAATAGCCAAAGAGTATGCATTAAACAAATGTTTTTCCTACTGAACAATTTCCTCTTCCCTCCAGGATTCCCTTTTTACCAGTTCTGCCCCCGCCCCTTAATAAGGGCAGAGAGTGAGCTTTACTGGGGTAATGATTTCATAGTCTTAAGGAAATCTAGAGATAATGTTCATTGAAAATTGTACAGTTGGCATCTGGCCCTGGTTCTCACTTAAATTTTTCCTTAAAGTTTATAAAAATATCCCCCAATAAATGCAGGATGTCACATAAGTTCTCTCTCTCTCTCTCTCTCTCTCTCTCTCTCTCTCTCTCTCTCTCTCTCTCTCTCTCTCTCTCTCCTTTTCTCTCCCTACCTCTCCTCTCCTCTTCTTTCCTCATGAAACCTCTCCTGTCTCCTCATTTACTCTGTAGAACTTTCTTCCCATTTTATCTGCCCTATTGAGATTTTCCTTCGAGATGTTGGAATTACTATCAAAAAAAGCTGACATGCAAGATGTTTCTTTTTTCCTCCTCTTCTCTTTCCTTCCTTTCCCTTCCCTTCAGGCTCCTCTCCTCTCTTCTCCTTTCCTTCCTCTCCTCTCTTCTCCTCTCCTCTCCTCTCTCCTCCTCTCTCTTTTCCTTTATCTTAATAAAGAGAGGTAGAAGTGTACAGACCTCAGAGAAACTCTCCTCTTATCCTCTCCTCTCTCCTTTCCTTTCTTATCCTTTTCTTTTTCTTAACTTAATAAAGAGAGGTACAAATATACAGACCTCAAAGAAACTAAAGGACATCTGCATCGATGTGGGTCTGAAGGTCTTTGGTTTCCCCACCATCCCCAAAGGCTGCCTGTGGAGTCAGTGGAACAGGGTGAAGGATGTAGTGATGATTGGAGATGGAGGGAAGGGGGAAAGTCTCCACTGGGTTTAGACAGACAAATGGGGGAATAATGGTCTGTTTCCCTTGGGTGATTCATTTCACTGGGTGAGTAAGGAGCTGCTGAGGATTTATTTGAAACAAGCGTAAGGCAACCACAGAGCTTTTCCCTGTGACTTTATTATTTGGAAAGAGGAAGGGGGAGCATTTCATTAATCAGAAAAATAGGCTCCTATCCCTCCCTAAGGCAACTCATTTCCATCTTTTCTTATTTTGAAAAGCCTCCTTGAGATTTGCTTGCAGGTGCTGGCATGGCTTCAGTCCTCTCCCCTCTTCTCCAGAGAGAAACATTTAGACTATAGGTCACCTGAATACTTAGGCATATAATTTTCTGGTTTCATAGAGTCCTAGAATAGAGATCGCGGAGTCTAGCCTTTTTGCTTTTCTGATAAGTAAACTAAAGCCTAGAGACTTTAAGTGACTTGCTTCAAGTTCACAAACCTAGTTAGTTACTGAGTTAAAACTGGAATTCTGTACTCTCAGCTGGCTGGCCCATAGCCCTTGCTTTTTTTGGTAGTCCTATGCTCTTTCCGTCGGTAAGTCAATGATTTTGAAACGAACAATCTCTCAACTCAGTGGTATTCTTCTGCACCGGCAGTCTATTCCAGTGGTTGCCGGGCTACTGCTATTATATCTGGATAAAGAATCCCACCAAGCTCCCTAAATTCCCATGAGCCGGTAAGCTGTTAAAGAGAACAGCTGAAAGGCGAGCTTCTTGGCTAAATTAGATAGGAAGAGCCTTGGGAGTAGATGAGAAACAGGGTAGACTTTGGGAGAGTCTCCTGAGTTGATCAGAAAAGTGAGAACCAGCTTTTAAAGTTGCCGCAGTTTCCATAAAAAAGAATTAGATGATCAAAGCTGCTGTCACTTTGTGTGAATCTCTTAACTTTGATAGTAGTTAGGGACAGATGGGGGGTTAGAGTGTGAGAAAAAAAATCCCTTAGGGGGAAAAGTAAAAACCTATGAAACAAGCAAAGTAATGTGGGCCATGTCCCCAGATTTCTCTTCGTTCAACACTTTTTATATTAATCTTTTAAGAAAAATAACTTGATGCTTTGGGTTCAGTATGCATCTTGCCTATTGTAGAGCAGACTGATAAGAGGGGCTAGTGGATTTGTGTACCTTTCACTTCCATAATTTAAAGATATTATTAAATTCACAACCAAATCATCTCAGGAACAAGGATACTTGGCATTTTTCTTACTTGTAGTAAAAATGGAAATGAGAAGGGCTCCTAATCAGTTTGAATGCAATAGGGGACTTCATGATACCAATTCCTCTTACTTTAAAAGTTCTAAGTAGCTTTACTTTTAGTGTATAAACATTGGCAAAATGAGGAAATTGGACTAATGATCTTTAACGTCTTTTCCATGGCTAAAATCTATGATCTTATTAATGTGATGACGAGACTGTATGCATTACAAACTGAATCATGCTATTAAAAAGGGGATCAATAGAAATCAGAGAAGTCAAAGATTTTCAAACCTATCAGGACAAGTGATTCAGCTTTTCAAGAAGAGTGAGAAAAAGATACTAGCTCAAGTGTGGATTGGAGCTGTAAAAGTCAGGCAGGCAGGAGAGTGTTTCTAAGGAATATCCCATCCTTGAGTCAAAAGCTTTGAGTTCCTTTGTTTTATCTCCCAACTTCAACAGATACTTTTTTTTTTTTTAAATCTGGTCAAAAGGACCAGAACTCTTTTAGGACTGATACCACAGAATACTCATGATTCTTCTTGTTTTCATTGATCAATCTAGCAATTTGTTTCCCACACAGAAGAAGGTCATTAATTCCACTATTGAGAGCAAAGGTAGGATTGCAAAAAACCCCAGAGCTATTTTATCTTTCTCTTTTCCCATTCTCCATGCTTCTATCCCTACTTCCCCCCACAACACCCAGCTATTCTTTTATGTCCCTTCCTTTTCTTAGTCTTCAGTTTCACCTGATACATTGCTCAGTAAGACAAATGTTTATGACAAGATGTAGGTTAAAAAAGCATATATAAATATATACATATAAATGTATATGTGGAAGAACATTATGTATACGTGTATATACCTACATAAGGTAGCACAATGTGTATATATGTATACACTGTATATATTTATATATGTGTATTTTACATATATCACACACACATGTATATGTATGTATATATATATATATAAAACATCATAAATAGAGCATTTCCTTATTTCCATTTGATCCTACCTTCCATATCCCTCCAGGTAGAATGGATCTAGTGCAGAAAGTTGGGTTGCAAAAATTTATAGGCTCCTACCTGGGCACAGGTGAGTCAGGGAGTTTTCCATAAGGCAACTGGTGGTCCTGTTGGGGAATGTAGTATGACTGTGGCCAGTGCCATAGCAGGGCTCCCAGAAAACCAGGAGATAGAGATCCTCTCCAGGCCCTTACCCTGCAGGGGCTCTTCTGCTAGCATTAGACAGACTCCAATCACTTCCTTTCATGGAGGTGGAGAACCATTTCCTATAGGCAGGACCTGCTCTTTGGGCCCCATTGTAGGGGACTGGATGGCAGCTCAGAAGGGTTTCTGTTTACTGGTCAGTAAGTAAACAAGCATTTATTAAGCAATCACTATAGGTCAGGGAAAAAATACTAGGAAAACAAAGTAGAAGAGGAGTCTGGGGCATTGCTGCCCCAGAAAGAAATCAAAGAAAACTTGCTCACAGACCCAGCAGTTGTAGTCCTTTCCAAAAGTGTTTCCTACCTTCAGAGCTTTTCCTACTCTGGCACCCCTGTTGACTCTGCCTGTAAGTCCCCAGACCATCTCCTACAAGACTTTCCCTTGGATCTGGAACTACAAATCACTAATACCTCTCCCAAATAGTGCCCGGCATACTGTGCCAAGTTAGATGCTCACAAAGGTCTCTCTATTGGAATAAGGTCCCAAAGTGTTTCCTAGTCAGAGCTTAGGCTGTCCTACACTGGAGTCTCTGAAAAGGAGGCAGAAAGGATGGGGAGATGGAGGGGAAGGAGAAAAGAAGGGGAAGGATAGCTTGGAAAGGGAGATAAATGTGAACCATTTGGGAATGAGGCCCAGAAGTTCCAGAGGACTCAGAGCCTTCCTGTTCACCAGCTCCCAAGGTTCTGGCCTCATTTTCCTTCTGCAGAACAATCACTGCCTAACAAGGAAGAGGGAGAATCTTGAAAAAGAAAACATTTTCTTGAAAAGCATTAACTAGAAACCTGCATATAAAATACTGGCAAATGTTTTAACTATGAATTGTCCATTTACTGCTTGTTAAGAAATACATATTAAACGGACACATGCTAATAAGTGCATGCACTCAGACACACATGCACACACATAATAGCTAATACACACATACACTGATTTAAGATATATAAACACCAATGTGTGCACCCACGTGTAAACATACCCCCCTAATGCAATACATAGACACATACAGAGTTTTAGCATCTTCTTTTTTGATTTCATGGACTAACAATTCTGGAGCTCCCAGTACAAGCTTGCCGTCCCTGCCTGCAGCTAAGTGAAGCCAACTTTTCCGTTTCCAAACTTTTCCTGTATCTGGGGAATGATGGGGATGAGGGACTAGGAGAGGAAACCTTACTTGCCAGAGTTGAGGAGCTGGCAAGTGAGAGGGGGGAGGAGGAATGCAGGGGATGCTTCCGAAGCTGTCCTTGCTCCCAGTTGGGAGCGCTCCGTTAGTCCCTCAGCGCTTTCTCGGGTCTTGGACAAAGGGAAAAGAGGCTTTCTCCCTGAGAATTAGACATAGAAGTACCAAATGCTTTTCGCCTCTGCGTCTAAAGTGGGGCGGCAAATCCCGGTTTCGAGTCCAGTTAACCGCTATTGCCGGAAACCCAGAGCGGAGAAGTGCGTGGGAGTTTGAGGATGAGTAAGCGTGAGTGCGATCGTGAGTGTGTTTTGGTTTGTGTGCAACAGTCCTATGGAACAAGGGGTTAAAACGGCTTGGAGTGAAAAAGAGGGCTTACTATCAGAAAATATTCGGCCACTGGGGAGCTTGCCAGGGAATACCGAATAGCCTTCCGGCCCAGTTGAGCGAGATACATATGAGTTTCCAATCCCGCACAGCCCAGTCCGAACCTACTGGGCTGACTTGTCCAGACCATGCCAAGTCTTCCTTTAGTCTCCTGGGTTTGGCTGATGTTTGTGTTCAGCAAGCAAGAGAAGGAGTGTAGTTCACGGGTTCCGGGCAAACCGAGATAAGGCGAGGAAGGTCCGGAGTAACTTAGTGGTTTCAGTTTCAACCTTCTCTCTTTCACCTTCCTCTCGCTCCATCACTCTGGCTACCCGGATAGGGAACAGCTCTCTGGGAGAATTTTCTGAAAGGGGATGTTGGGGTTGGGGAGGAGGGTGGGGGAGAGAGAGAGAGAGAGAGAGAGAGAGAGAGAGAGAGAGAGAGAGAGAGA
>NC_058133.1:395900052-395913359 GCF_016433145.1 Gracilinanus agilis | reverse complement strand
TTCTTTCTTTCTGATAAGATTTTTAGAATAAACAAATTAATTTAAACTTTTTCTATTTGATATGAGATACTCAAAATCTTCCTAATAATTCAGAGTAGAATACAGGGGAAATGGCCTCAAGGTCTGAAAGGTAAAATCCGAAGGGTACTTCAAATGTATTCTTTTCTTTATGTTTAATGAACACACGGGGCAGATGAATAAAGCAAAAGCAAGGTCTCAGGGATCTGATTTTATGGTTTGGCCCTTTGGCAAAGGCACTATCTCCTCTTAGTCAGCAGAAATCACCCACGGCCAAAGGAAGAGGTCTCGGGAGAGAAAGTGAGGCACTCTAGCTGAGTTCTGATAGGGGAGTTTGAGGGCAAATGGTCTAAAATCAGAATGTCAGCGAACTGAATGAACTCAAGGATATGCCACTCATCAGTCGGATCCATGAATATTTCTTATAGCTATCCGGTTCACCTGGGAAGGCGGTTTAAGGGATGGATACTGTGCTCCCCTACTGCCTCATTGGTATTTTTTACCTAAAGTCATTTTCTATAGGCTTGTCCTTTCAGGAATTTACAAGATCTTTGCTATGTAATTGACCAGATCTATGGATGAATGCGCAGTCATTGAGAGAAGGCTGTCTATTAGTTCTTAAAAGGTACACATTGATAGAGAGGCTATAGTCCTACCTCTGGTGAACATTTAACATGGACTCAGATTTCCTGCAAATCTGCATACAAATAATTTTACAGTTGATTGGTTTCAAGAGAGGAAGAAAAAGCCCTACAAAGCAGAACAAAAGCGGGACCTCTTAAATCTCTGGCTCTTAAAAAGGGGGTGTTTGCAGATATGCGAGGAAGTAAAGACATTAAATCTCTGTTTCTTGTTTTTAAAGTGCTTTACATCTATCACCACCAACTAGCATGTAAATTTTAGTCAGACCCTGAACCAGTCTTTTAAAGGGCCTGAAGAATGTCCCTGTGTCCTCAAAGGACACACCTGTTATCTGAAACAGTTTTTAACCAGCTTGTTAAGCTGCTTTGACAGATCAAAGCCCCCAGACAATGGACACCAACTTTAACAATAGTTTAGCCTTGAGCAAAAGCTTCTGTCAAAGGCAGGCTTGTGCCAGTTGCATTATAGGCAGCAATTGAAAATAAATTTTACTTGAATAAGTACCTCAGCCTGATCAGAGGCGCTGCCGCCCCTGAAACAAAAGCAGTTGGGGATAAGTTATTGACTCCACTGACAGGCTGAATGAACTTCATTATGCCAGCCCACTCTTGGTAAATGTGTCAGGTTTTAAACTGAATTAGGTGGCAGGTGCACGGACCATTTTCCTGCCCCCCTTGAGACAGCAGAGGGCCAATCATCACCTGATTCTACAGACAAATGTTTAGATTTCTTTTTCATATTGCACAGCCATAAGTGAAAGCATATTTAAATCATAAGGCACTTCCTCCCAGTCCCCTTGTGCTCCACCTCCCCCCCCCCCACTCCCATGTCACTGGTTTGTTATGTTCCCATGGGCAGGTCACAGAGGCTCCCTGGTGTAACGTGACTCATAAAGGGACTGAGCTGCTACCCCCAACAACTCCTCCTGCCACAGCACAGATTGCAATGATGTTACGGATTCATCATTATCATAGGTCACTGGAGCTTATTGGATTTCAGCTTGTGCAACCCACTTCTGTCATGGGAGATGCAAAGGCAATGGAGACCATCCATTTTCCTTCAGAAAGTTCCTGAACCTATCCTAGGGAAGACACTAGACTTAAATTTTTCCTATGTGTTCATCCTAGCTAGAACCTAAAAGGAATGGAACAACACTTCGGCATGGAGCTGATCTTCACGACACAGGGGCTCTTTTCACTAAAATCTCATTCACCCAAGGAGAAAAATTCAGACTCTAGCAATTTTCTGTCTGGTACCACAAAGAGGCTATAATCTCAATATGGCTTCTTTCCCTTTTTCGTCCTCTCTCCTAACCTCTGCCCCTTTCGTATCTCCATCCCTCCCTTCTTTTCACTATCCCTTCTCATCTTTCTCCTCTCCTGTTCTTTTCTTTCTTTCCCCCTCTCTTCCACTCCCCTTCTTTTCCCTCTCCTCTCCTCTTCTCCTCTGCTTTCTGCCTTCTTCCTTCCTTCACCCTCCATCTCTCCTTCCTCTATTTCTCTCCCTTTCCTTTGTCTTTTCTCCTCTTTCTTTTCTTTCCTTACTTGTCTTTTTCCTTCCCTCCCTTTTTTCTTCTTGCATATTTGGCTTCAAAACATTTTGTTTTATGAGCTGCCAGGGCCCATAAGGATAAATGCAAGATCAGCTGAACCTGAGATACTTTGAGTCCAACTCTCATTATTTAATCATGAGACACAGGACTAATAAGACTCCTAAAAATGAAAACCTTGTCTTCCGACCAGAGAGGGAAAAGTTGGCACATACATTTGGCTATGTGCCTTATTTAAGTTAATGAGGAAAAAAAAATTCTTTCTTCCTATGAGGCCTGGAGTGTCCTTTATGCAGCCTGCAACCTTTGCTCCTGCTGAAGTCATTCTTGTTCTTGTTCTTATCTTAGTTCGTATTTACTTCATTCCTGACAGGACGTGCCATGTAGAAATTGAACCTTTATTGACACACCTTGAATTGACTCATAGGAGCATTCCTGGTCAAGGGTGGCAAGCCTGGAGATGCAGACACAACAACAAGATTTCAAACCCTAAACAACCAAGGAAAGTGCAAAGTCAGTCTCATCCCTTAGGCCCCCTCTCTCCCACGGTCTACCCAGTGGCTTATACAATTTGGCTCAAGTCTTTAAGAGAACTTTGTTCCGTTCCAGGCTCTGTTTGCTTCCCATTTATCATACTGATGGGTCTAATACTTCAATAAAAGCATATTCTTATGCAAAGAGACCATGGACTCTTCCCTTTTAGACCATCAACATACAACATACATACCATAGACACACAGAGACACATACTATCTAGGAACACAAAATCGACTCCTCCTTTAGGGCTATCTAAAGACTGCTGTGTGTCAACACAGAAAAATCATTCTGCACAGTGGTATCACTTGCTGGAGACGTTCCTTCCCCCATCTACAGCAGATGGTGTTTCATAGTTGGTCACAAATGGCTGTCAGTGAGTGTTTGTCTGCCTGCCAGTAACCTGTAGTTCAGGGACTCCCTCCGAGAGTGTACCAGCACTGACTCTGCTGATAGCAGCATCTGAGAAAATGATCCATCCTTTCTTGTCAGGCACAAAATTAGCCATCTCACTTTCAAACTGTTGACAAGGGGGATATGAAAGGAATCAGAACTGTGCCAGCCCAGCTGATGTTTCTTGAGCTCTGGTTCTCTGGACCTAAGACAGATCAATTCTAAGAGCTGCTCTTGATACAAAAGAGTAGTGCTCACATCAATTCACAGATATTCTTTTGGGCTGTAGCTCCCAGTTTGGGTACCCATGAAAGAGGGGAGCAGGGATTTGATCCACTGAATCTTTCCTTAGACAGGGTTGGATTTTTAAAGCTATGGGTATTCCACCCCTTCACTCCCCATCCTGGGCCTCAATCAGCATTAATATGGAAATGACCTTTATTGACTTTGCTTAGAAGGAAGTAAAAAATCCAGAGTGTGGGTAAAGGTCCCAATGCACCCATTATGGCTGCTGTTGGCCCCACACCCAGTGAGAAGGCAGGAAGCCAGCCTGGCTGCCTTTGTGGACAGAGCACTGTGTGCTAAGCAGCTAGTAAAAAGCACAAGGAAGGAGAGATAGGGGTAGTGGTATGGATTCAGGGAAACCTCTTCTACTTTCAATAACTCACTTCACCACTAGCTTACAGTCCTGCTACTGTCAAATAATCTCCAAAATACGAAATAACATTTGAAGTTTAACCACAAATTATTTCTAAAACAGCAAATCACTCTAAATTTATTATTATATCAATGGTACAATACCATTTTTAGTTGAATGAGTAATTGATAGTGATGGAATAGGCCCATGTTGGTGAACCTATGGCACGCATACTGGAAGGGGCTGCACCGCTCCCCCTCTCCACTGCACCTGAGGACATTTTTCACTTCACCCACCCCTCTGCCCATCAGCCCAATGGGAGCACTTCCTCTCTCCCCCATCTGGGTTAAAGGGGTGGCTCACATGTGGTGTGAGAGTACAGTTTGGGCACTCAGTCTCTAAAAGCTTCACCATCACTGGAATAGGCTATACAGAAAACAGCTATGTCAAATGGGAAGGAGTAAAAGAATTTAAATCAGAAGGTTGGCATTTGTATTTGGGCTCTGTCATTTGTTAGCTGTATGACCTTAGGCAAGTCACTTAACTCAGTTTTCTTATTTCTAAAAAAAAAAACAAAAACAAACCTGCACTACTTAGGTCACAGAGTTGTTTTAAAGGTATTATGAGATGACTGATATATGTGTATGTGTATGCATCTATATATGTATATATAGCAGAGTACATAGTAGGGCTCAGGGATGCAGCATCCCTAATCTGGAAAATCTAAGTAAAAATTTTGGGCTCTCCCTTTATACCAAAGAAGAAATCTGAATTTTTTTCTGTGTTTGTGTGTGTGTGTGTGTGCACTTTTTAATGGGGGTGTTTACGGTACCTTATTGTAAAATCTGTGTTAAGTATTTGATCATACACTATATATAGGTCAATGTCAACATTTCTAGCTTTTGTGTGTCACCTGCTAGCTTTTGTATTCTTTTCTCAAACTTTAACTTTTTACTTATTTTTACTTTAATAAAAAGAAATTATGCCTATTTATGGTATTAAAAGATAAAATGCGTTGTTATATAATGCTCAATGTATATTTTATGCATTTATGAGTTTATAAACTTTTTCTGTGTCACCTGCTGGCCCTTGTATGTTGTCTTTGGTTTCCACAAAACTCCCCCCAAATTTCCATTTAATTTTTTATTCTGACTTGTGATATATCAAAACCATGATGGGAGAAGTCATGTTTTGAAAGTAATCTCTCTCTATATATAACATATCCGATCCAATCCGATAACATTTATTAAGCAACCACTACGGTCCCAGGCACTGTGCTAGGTACTAGGGATGCAATTAATAAAAAGAAAGCCAGTCCTTGCCTTCAAGAGCTTACAGTCTAAAAGAGGAGACAACACACAAGAGGAGGCAGGAAAGGTGGGGCAACACAGAGGGAGTACCTGGCTGGAGGTCATCTTGTTCAGTAGATCTGAAACCAGGGGGAGCAAGAGTAACAGTGAAGTAAGCTGAGTTTGGTTTCTGCCCTCTATAAAGGAAGGCATTGGGAAGAGTTTGGTACTCCATCCTCCAGCCCTCCGACCAGAGGGGAGAAGAGGCGAAGGGATTTGGAGTCAAGAAGACTTGAGTCAGTGCCATTGTTGGAACAATTAGGAATTAAGAGCTTATCCTTGGAGGAAGTATCTTGTTCCAAGGAAATGAAACCTGGCAGAACAGCAGATACAAAGTAGAATGTGTGTGTATACATATACACATATACATGCAGGTACATATATGAATATGTGTGTATACATATATGTATGTATATATATATATATAGTGTTTTGCAAACTGGGAAATGCTGTGAAAAGTCTGGTTATTATAATAATAGCTAGCATTTATATGTACTTTACAAATATTTTCTTATTGCAGGTCCTGGTATTATTCCCACTTTACAGATAAGAAAACTGAGGCAGATGGCGGTTAAGTGACTTGCCCAGGATCATACAACCATTATATGTTCGAGGCTGGATTTCAAATCAGATCTTCTTGGTTCCAGGTTCAGTAATATATTATTTCAATAATTCAAAGATTATTCTTAGTAGTAATCTGACATAAATGAGCTATTTGATCATGAACAAAGTTGCAGATGAGGTGCCAATCTGCATTGGCAAAGGGCATTTCCATACTGGAATTCCTAACAGTAATAAAAACACCTGTCTAGCTCAGAAAACGAGCAATGATGATAATGACAGTAACAAAAATAGAGCGTATTTAATAGACTGTGGAAAGTGTCCTACACTAGGATTTTTGGAAGACCTGTATTCTAGTCCCTGTTCTGACACTAGTTGTATAAGGTAAGTCACTTATACTTACTGACCCTTTTTGCCTTTCTATAAAATGGGGATATTAATAATTGATCTCCTACTTAAACAGATATATGTGGATAAAGTGTACATAATTATGTATATAGAAGTATTATGTAAACTATAAAGCATATAAAGTAACATATATAATATATATAATGGTATAAATAGTATAATACAATATACATACAATATAATATACAAATACAAGAGTATAATAGTATATAATAATAATAATATATAAAGCATTTAAAGTAATATGTTATTAGTATATGTAGAAGCTTTATTCTTGGATCAAACTTGATTTACTTAGACACATAAGTAAGAATGCATGGGTAGCACCAATCTTGGAGTTGAGAAGACCTGGGTTCAAACCTGACCTTAAATGCTTCCTAGCTGAGTGATGCTGAGCAAGTCACTTAACCCCAATTGCCTAACCCTTCTGTTCTTTTGTCTTCAAATCTATACATAGTCCTCAGAAAGATGGTAAGGGTTTTAAAAAAAAAGAATAGGGAGATATAGCTAAAGTTTGAAGCAGATTTAAATATTTCCCATTTCCCCATTCTCTTTTGATTCTCTTTCTTTCCATCTCCTTAGAAGCACAAACCTATAAAATGACCACAATCTGGCTAGGAGAGGGATGCCATTCTTTCATTCTAGAGTATTCCTGCTCCTCTTTAATCAGAGTGGCCCAAAGAACCAGAAGAATGGGTCCCCTTTAAACAGTGCTCACCTTCTGGCAAATAAGGTCAGTGAAACTACACACACCAAAGAATCCTCTAGCCGTCCAGGAGAAACCAGAGGGGACTTTTGCCAGTTGCTAATGATGATGGTCTTATAATTCATAGAGAACATTTCACCCAGAAGGATCCCAGAGTGTTTTACAGATGCCACAAATTGCTTTACCAACTCGGCACAGTAGGTTTTCTGTTGGCTGCCCCTAGAATGTGGCCACCTCTGGGAATGTTTATTCTTCAGATTTAAAAAATTGGTTGTGTTTATAAGACATAGGTACATCCTGGTTTTACCAGATACGTAAATGGGAAAGGAGAGAAGGTTGAGAACAGAATACATGAAAAAATATTTCAAAACAGTTTTTTGCTTTATTTAAAAAAGTTCATTTCCATGATCCCTTAAATATGGTTCTCCCAGTGAATTTGTGTATTTATTTACAGATCATTGACAAGAGAGACTTAGGCAATTTAGTTTAATTCAATCCAATTAAGCAAAAATTACACAACTGAAAGACTCTGATGGCTACTAAGGGAATACAAAAATGAATAACAGTCTTTGCCCTCAAAATGTTTATAGTCTAGTATATGTGTGTTTTGGAGTAGAGGATTAAGATATATAACATATTTACATTTTTACATGACAAAACAGAGGATGAAATTATATCAGAATTATGAAATACTATGAGATTTCACTGGAGGGATAGGATATTCATGGGAATTTCAGAAATCTCCAGAGGTTATGTGGAAGAGAGAGCATCTGATCTGGATCAGGATGATAAAGTTGGAATGGACCTTGAAGACTTTCTAGTACAGCCCTCCTCAGTGTCTAAGGCTCAGAGAATTTAAGTGGCCTTGGTTGCCCAATATCACCCATGTAATCTGATCCTACTCTACTACTTTTTCCACTATGCCATATTAATATATAGGATTTAAACTTAGGACAATTGGGAGAGGGCATCCCAGGCATTGGAAATGGGGCAATCAAAAGGTTGGATGGAGGGCAGAAAACCATTGGGTAGACTTAAAGAATATAGATCAGTAGACCAATCCAAGGGATGTGTAGAGTGCATAAAAGGGTATGGTGAGATAAGGCTAGAAGGGTGGATTGGAATTGGATTGTGGAGGCCCCTTTATGCTAGGCTAATGGCTTTAGGCAATGATAAGGGAAGGAGTTGGGAAGGGGAAAGGAATAAGTATTTATATAGTATTTACTATGTTCCAGGAACTATGCTAAGTGCATTACAAATACCTCATTTCCTCCTTACAACAATTCAGTGAAGTAGGTGCTATTGTTATCCTTATTTTACACAGAGGATATTGAGGCAAAAGATATTAAGTGATTTAACAGGATTATACTGTTAATAATTGTCTTAGGTTGGATTTTAATTCAGTTCTTCCTGACTCAGCTTTGCCTTTCTAACCAGGTATCTAGCCTTGTATAGAATTGATTAAATTTAAAGTGTGTGTGGATGACTGTGGTCTCTATTCTTTGTTGGTCTCATGGGGTCACTGCTAGACTTTGCTCTATTAATACTGTATGTGATCATTCCTAGTTTCCAACAGACTTGGGTCCTGAGACCTCTTAAGTAAGATTAGGGACAAATCTAGATTGTCCATTATCATCACTACTATTGAAAATATTATTAAAAATGCTCCCTGTAGCAAAAAAGACAAATGAATAGAAATTGAGGGAATAAGTGCAAGCAAAGAAGAAACAAAACTGTTTTATTGTATGTTATTAAAATGTTAATATGTTATTATAAAATGCATCCAGAGAAATAAAAGGTCAACTATCTCAGGGGAAAAAAATGAAAAAAAAAACTGGAAAGAGAACCTAGCAGTACCATATTTCAAACTATATCACATAGTAATAATTGTGTTTTTTACTTGCTTAGAAATTAGAGAATTCAACAAAGAAGGAAGGTAAAGCACCCACAGAAGACAAAAAGATGGCTTTGATTAGATATATTTAAAAAATTTTTTATACAAACAAAAGAATGTAACTCAAATTAGAAAGGAAATGGTTAGCTTGGAGGAAATCTTTTAATCAGGCTTTTAGATCTCATTTCCAAGGTATACCAGACACTGGTTCAAATAGTTTTTTTTTTTTTTTAAACAAGAGCCATTTCCCAACTGATAAATGGTCAAAGTATATAAACAGGCAGTTTTCAAAGAAAGAAATCTATGATATCAATAGTTATATAAAAATGTTCATCATTAAAATTAAAGAAATTAAATTAAAGCAATTCTGAACTTCTACCCCATACTCATCAGATTGGCAAAGTTTGCAAAAAGGGAAAATGATAAATACCAGATGGGCTGTAGGAGAAAGCAGGTATGTTATAGTAAACTTTGTGACGACAAAATCCTTCTGGACCTATTTCCCCATATATTTTTATATCACCAATGAAGGATTATACACATGCAGAAAAATATACATGGCTAGGATACATGTATATCTGAATTAACTTTATAATTCAGATAGTATAGAGTTAAAATGAGATCTGATGACATGATTGTGCTGATCTTACTATATTCTCTGTTGGATATTGTATATCTTCCAGTTGTATCTCTACTTTCCACTGAGCATTGTATCTCTTCTGGGCTTCTCTACTGGTCTCTACCTATTGTGCTAGCTGAACTATTTTTGGGTACCAGCTCTTGGTCTTTACATATTTAGCTTCTCTGGGTTATCTTTTACTCTGGACTACCATATTTTTGGCTGCAGGGGCTAGTAAGCCTCCTCCTTTCAAGGGAAAGTTAAAGTTCATTTATTCTGTGTAACCTAAGGACACAACTGAAATGAATGAACACAAAGTCAGGTAGTCAACAGAAATCTCAGGCTGTAATTAAATATATTATTTTTAGTAAACCCTCTGTTTTTCTCACTCAAATTCCCTAGCCTAAGCCTGACCTGGATTTAGAAAATTTCTCTTACCAACAGCCAAGTCCCCCTCATCCCATTTCAGAGACTCAACTATAAAGAATCAGCAGTGTTGGGGATTATATTAGCAAAATATGCTGTGTAGTCTCAGAAGGTGTGGGTTCATTGACTAGTCCTCCCTCGAAATATGCCATCTCAGTTTCTAAAATTCTCAATTAACATTTTTCACTAATGACTCCCATAAACACATAAACATCTTAAATTTAACTTGTCCAAAACTGGACTTGTCTTTCCTTTCAGACATTCCCCTCTTCCAAATTTCCCTGGTATTGTTGAGGGCACCAGTATCCTGCCAGTCCCCCAGGCTGGCAAGCTAGGTATCATCCTTGACTCTTCACTATCTCTCTTCTCCCAGATCCAATTGTGTAGAGTGTAGTGCAAAAGGGTGCATAGTAGCCCTGCAAAGTCTTACTGCAGAGTTTCTGACAGTTGAAAAGGGTTTAGAATTTCTGTGAATTTTTGAAAGGAGGGTGGATCTGGGTGGTAACTTTCAATCTTGGTAGATTTAGTTTTCCCCTAGTCAAATAGGGCTTACCATTGTTACAAATTATCTCTTGAATCATTGTATCCAACTTTCCTAATCCTATAGGCTACAAAACCTCTCAGGGCTGAGTTAGGCAGGTCCTTTCTCAGTCTCACATTCCTGTCTCCCTCCCCCACCTGAGGCTTTCTCTAGGTGGCTGTTAGAGTTACCTTGTATCCCTCCATCCCTTCCAATCAACCCTAAAACTCAATAAACCCTGTTTGTCATTTAATCAAACCTTTGGCTAGTTCATTAGTTGATTGATAAGAGAGGGAGAAAAAGAGAAAGGAATAATATTGAATCTGTCAATTCTGAAGGGAATTGGAGGCGCCCATTTTGGAGGAAGTGTAATCTCAATACTTCCTCTGGACTCTTCCTTTGTGAACCTGAGAAACTGACCAGAAAGCCCGCTAGTCAGTTTCAAACCATTCTTGGCTGTCTCTAACCTTTGTCTGTAGAAGTTCCCTTCCTACCTAAAGGGCTCAGTCTGTTTCCCTTTAATGTCTCTGTCTCAAATCTGTGTCCCAGTCTGTGTCTCCCAGGTTGTAGCTGCCTGCCCAAAATATCTCATCCTCTCCCTTGCAACTCTTTATACCTCCGTGTTTATATTCCCTAAATTCAGTCATTCCCTTACTTCTCCTACCACCTCAAACCTTCACCATGGTACCTTCCTTATCCACTTTACTGCCTTAGGGATCCACAAACCCTATCCACAGTGCCTTATTCCCTATTACAACCTTACCTCTGCCTTAATTTCCCTATTACCTCTAGCCTATTCCCTTATTGCAACCACTTTATTACCCTACTAAATTTATCTGCTTATAACATCTAACTAAATCTACGAAGATTGAAAGTTACCACCTAGCACCCTCCTTTCAAAAATTCACAGAAATTCAGGAAGGGAAAATGATGATTGGGAATAGTGGAGGTTAGGGAGAACCAAAGGAAATAGTTAAGCTAACAAATTTTAAGAGAAAAGCTTCAGAATATAGGCCAGGTTTTCAGTCCAAAGATAGAGCTCAGTTGACCATCCAACTCTCATCGAGTCTCCAGGGTCAACTGTCTAACCTCAGGATTTTAAACCCTTTTCAACTGTCAGAAACTCTGCAGTAAGGCTTTGCAGGGCTACTATGCACCCTTTTGCACTACAAGAGTCAAGTCAATTTACTTTTTCAACATCTCTTGTATATATGCCCCAATTTCTCCTCTGACATGGCAATCACCCTGGTGCAGGCCCTCATTATCTTATGTGTGAACTATTAAAATAGGCTTCTAGTTGATCTTCTTGTCTCTCAAATCTCTCCCTACTCCAGCCCATGTTCTACTCAGCTACCAAAGTGATCATCTTAAAATGCTGGTCTGACCATGTCACACACATTTTCTCCAGATTCCAATGCCTCCATGATTAAATGTGAAATCCCCTGGTCTTTTAAAGTCCTTAATAGGAGGCAGCTAGGTGGCTCAGTGGATTGCAAGCCAGAGTTAGAGTTAGGAAGTCCTAGGTTCAAACATGGCACTAGATACTTCCTAGCCATTTAACTCCAGGCAAGTCACTTAACCACCTTGCCTATCCTTTATCACTCTTTTGCCTTGGAACACAGCATTGGTTTTAAAACAGAAGGTAAGGGTTTTAGAAAAAAATAAATTATAATAAAAAACCCTGGGGGCAGCTGGGTAGCTCAGTGGATTGAAAGCCAGGCCTAGAGACGGGAGGTCCTAGGTTCAAATCTGGCTTCAGACACTTCCCAGCTGTGTGACCCTGGGCAAGTCACTTGACCCCCATTGCCTACCCTTACCACTCTTCCACCTATAAGTCAATACACAGAAGTTAAGGGTTTAAAATTAAAAAAAGGGGGCAGCTGGGTAGCTCAGTGGAGTGAGAGTCAGGCCTAGAGACAGGAGGTCCTAGGTTCAAACCCGACCTCAGCCACTTCCCAGCTGTGTGACCCTGGGCAAGTCACTTGACCCCCATTGCTCACCCTTACCAATCTTCCACCTATGAGACTGAAGTACAAGGGTTAAAAAAAAAAAAAAGAAAAAAAATTTAAAAAAAAAAAAAAAAAAAAAAAAACCTTAACAACCTGACCCCTTCTACCTTCCAAATTTTCTTATATTTTATTGTTTTTTACACACTCTGTGATAAAACTATTCTAGTCTCCTTTCTGTTTCTTACACCTGACATTCGATCTCCTAACTTTGTCCCTTTTCACTGGCTACCCTTCGTACCTAGAATGCTCTCCTTCCTTATTTATGTTTCTTCATTTCCCTGAATTTCTTCAAAAATCAGCTCACTTCCTTCTGCAAGAAGCCCTTCTGTGTCCCCCTTAATGCTAGTGCCTTCCCTCTGAGATAATTTTCCATTTATCCTAAATATATCTTGTTTCTATGTAGTTATTTACACATTATCTCTCCTCTTAGTATATGAGCTTCTTGAAAGTAGAAAAGATTTGTGCATTTCTTTGTATTCTCAATGTTAGCATAGTGCCTGGGACATAGTAAGATCCTAAGAGAAAGATTGTTGACTTACTGACTATTATGAGCACAGAGCTATTGTTAGCTTCCATACTGGTTGGCATCCTACTGGTTGGCATGCAAATCAATCTGGTTCAGCAACAAAAGACTAGGTGAAATCAATGGGATCTAAGCCTTGGCCTTAGAGAAATTTTTTAATCAGTTCTTGCATTTATTATGCATATATACTCACTAGTGACAAAATTGCTGTTCTTTGTTTAGTGTTCTTACCAAATAAGCCTTCCTACAATATTATTCTTTTAATTATTATAGTCATTGTGCATATTATTCTCCTGGTTGTGCTTTTCTCATTTTGCTTTAATTTATCCAAGTCTTCCCATGTTTCTTGGAATTACCCATATTTTTTGTTTCTTATAATACAGTAATATTCCATTACATTCACATACCATGATTTGGCCAGCTAATCCTTAATTTATGAGTACTTGCTTTCCCTCCAGGTTTTTGCTACTTTAGTGCTGTTACCATGATTTTCATTCATATATATATATATATATATAT
>NC_058133.1:395875400-395899662 GCF_016433145.1 Gracilinanus agilis | reverse complement strand
TATATACATATATATATATATATATATATAAACATTTATTTCTGACTTTGGCTTCTTTGATGTTCATGACTGCCCAAAATAATTAGGTCAAAGATTATGAATGTTTAAGTGATATTTCTGGAGTAATTCCAATTTTTTTGGATGATGGTTAACAAGTCCACCAAGAATGCACCGGTATCCACAGTCCCTGTAACATTATTTCCATCTATTATCAACTCAACCAATTTGATAAATGTGAGGAAAATACCTTAGAATTCTTTTAATTTTCCTTTTCCTCTTAAATTCATAAATTGGATTCTCTTTCATGTTGTTAATGGTTTCTAATATTACTTTTGAAAACTATTTGTCCATATCTTTTGACCACTCTTCTTTTGCAGTCTTAACTTAGATTTCTAGACTTTTTATCATCTAGACCTTCTCATCTAATCTATAAGGCAGTGATGGGCAAACTTTTTAAAGAGGGGGCCAAAGGAAAGGAAATGCTCATCTGTCAGTCTGTTTCTAAGGAGACTCTTTCGAAGTTTCATTGTATTGTATCCTACTCATTGTATGTATTCGTTAGATTAGTAATAATGTCCTGTGGCCTGATAGAACATTTCAGGGGGCTGCATCTGGCCTGTGGGCAGTAGTTTGCCCATCACTGCTATAAGGGATAGGCAATGTTGTATACTGGGGATTTGAAGTCATTAGAGACTTATGTCTGAATCCTGAGCAAGTTATTTATTGCAATTATGATTTGAAGTATATGAGTGATTGATACTCCACCCACTGTACCTTCTTGCTGCTCATAGCAGGGGATCCTCTCCTTTTAGAAGAAATAACTGTTGAGTGAGCAAAGTCAGAGTTTTGCTTTTGGTTGCTTGGTATAGCATTGGTGAAAGACCATTGAATAGATCAATAGTAAATGTACCTTATATCATGGTGGTGATTTTTTCAAGCTGAGATCATAAAATATGGACCATATGTAAATACTATGATGGAAGATACTGTCTATGAGCTGCTTTTACGGTATGACATATTAGAAAGCAAGATGGTTCCAAACATGGAGTATATTGTATTAGCATTACTTTACTCAGTTATCATGTCTAATTATGGAGAAAGTCAAAATTGTACCCAATACTTTTCTACATTGTGCACTCTAGGTAAAGCATGCTTGCAATTAGAAGTCTCATTAAGTGATATAAAGATTCCATAAAGGTCTTAGGATCATTATCTAAAACAGGATAGACCATGAGAGATCACCTAATTCTACCTTTTCATTTTACATATGAGGAAACTGAGTCCCAGATGTATTCAATGACTTGCTCAAGACCACAAGAGTGTAAGTAGTAGAACTGGGATTTTAACTTGGTTTTTCTGACTCCAGGTGCAGGTTTGATTGACTCACTGATAAAAATAAACCAGGTAATTACTCAACCTCGTCTTCATTTTGGGCGCAGTAAAGATTCCAGGGATTTCTGCCAATTGATTCCATTTTCAACAAAGGAACAAGCAAATATACCACTTTCCCAGAATGCTTTCCTTTTCACAGTGAATTAAAAGTCATGTATTCATCCATAATTGGTTGTCATCTTTGTACTGATTGAGACAAAGAAGAGTAAAATGGCCATCTCTCTCATCCAAAATCCTTTTTAATTAATACAACGTATATATAGGGCTACTAATTAAGTTGATAGAAAACTGATGTCAATGCCAATGAGTGTAAGTATTGATACTCAACAGGATTGTATAAAAAGCACTAATGAGTCAGAGTGATTCCCAAAATGTAGTTTACATAGTTATTTGAAAACTTATTCACATAAATTAGGTAACTGATTTATTTAAGTAATTATCAGTTTTGGAAAAAGCCATTAAACTCTCACTTGACCAATTTTCTCACTTTTCTTTGCATACTATAGTATATTTTTGTATTAAGGTTTTATATTAGCTCTGCTTTTCCACTTGTACTTGAAGAATTATTGTATCTATTTTAGAAATTGGCCATAAGTGGAAACAATACAAATAGTAGATTTTGTGAGCCTCTCATCCAATTCTTTCTTTCAAATAAAAACTTAAGGCTCATTTTATTAACACTCTGAGCCAGATGTTCTTTACTGGCTTGCATACTCCAAGTTATATTTATTCACAGAAGTTTAATACCAAAAAGAACAATCTGGTGATCTGAGAATTCAGATTTCTGTGGTAGTTTTATTAAATGTAAAATGGCTAGTTTGTTCATTGAGAAATGACATGCCTCATAATTCTAAAATTAAGTTTAAAAATGCTTAAGTGGGTATTAGAAAAATCATAGAGAGAATAATCTAATCAGGGACTGGAGAAACTATTAACAATTTCAAAATACACTTCCAGAGGTGACTTGTTTTGTCTTCCATTTTGTTTCTTTAAAAAATCTATCTTTTCAGATAAAAAAAGGGGGAAGGACCTATTTGTACAAAAATATTTATTGCAGCTCTTTTTATAACAAAGAATTGGAAATTGATGGGTTGTTCATCGGTTGGGGAGTGGCTGAACAAGTTGTAGTATAAGATAGTTATGGAGTACTATTGGGCTATAAGAAATGACAAGCAAGCTGATTTCAGAAAAATCTGAAAAGATTTGCATGAACTGATACAAAGGGAAGAAAAGAGAACCAGAGAATTTTTTAAACAGTGACTAGTATTTCTTGATGAACAACTGTGAATGACCTGGTTATTCTCAGCAATACAGTGATCCAAGACAATCTGAGACACTCTTGATGAAAAGTGCTATCTATCTTCCTTGAAAGAACTGAAGCCTGAAAGCAGACTGAAACATACTCTATTTCATTTTCTTTCTTCTTCTCTCTATTTTGTCAATTTGAGAACTCATCCACAAAATGAATGTGGGAAACTGTTTCACATCTTTACACATGTAAAATCTATGTCAGATTGCTTGCCATTTCAGGATGTGGAGGAGCAAGGAGGGAATGTAGATCAGAAGAAAGGAGAGAATTTAGATCTCAAACTTTTTTTTAAAAGAATATTAAAATTATTTTACATGTAATAGGGAGAAATAAAATATTATTTTTATAAAGATATATCTTTTATTTCCCTAAAGGAAGGGGTAGAAAGTCTATTTTTGCCTCAGTTACCTAAGTTGGTTGACTAAATTGTGCCCAAATCACTAGACAATGGTTTATGCCTTAATAGCCAGAAGGGACCAAAATGGAGTGGGTATGTTATTAACATTGATATGTTGCTTTACATATAATACCTTAGTTGATCCTTTTACCAAAACCTATGACATAGGTAACACAAGTAGTATTGTTATCATTCTTCAAATGGCAAAACAGAGGATTATGAAGATCAAGTAACCTACCTAAGGTCTCAAAGGTTAGAACTAGCTGTCAGAGCTGAAATTTGAACTGAGGTATCCTTCCAGATACCTTCCAGTAGAGAGTCTTGTGACCTGAGTAAATAAAATAAAATAAAATAAAATAAAATAAAACAGAACCAGGTGTAATCCTAGAGAGTGAAAGACGAATCTTTGAAATAGAGGACATCCAAAACAAGAGTGGTGCTCTTTTCATTACACAACTCTACACACATATAAAACTAAAGTAGTCATATGAAAACAGAAAAATCCAGGCAATCAACATAGTATTCTATGTATACACATCTTCATACATGTGTGTATACATATGCACACACATGTTTATCTTTGCCATTCAATAACTATTTAGAGAAGTGTCATGGTGCAGTAGAGAGATGGCCTCAGAGTCAGGAAGACCTTGATTCAAGTTCTGCCTCTGTCAGATACAGGTTTTGTGACCTGAGTAAATTATTTAATCTTTTCAGTTCCCAAGTATGTCTCTAAGACTAAGTTGCAGCGCAATTGCTGATCTACATTGGGAAAGGTAGTTTCCTCACTTAGGTTCCTATCCCAGTGAAATCATAGATCCTGATGTAACTCTCAGGGCAGATTTTTCTACTGTATTAAGGGATTGTATATTACTATGTTATGCATTGTGATGTAGTCCAAAGTAGCCCTTTAATGTATCTCTATACAGTACTCCATCTTTTGCCATCAAGGTAACCAAAAGGTGCATGAGTGATGAGAAAAGAAGACCAAGTATTTTAACTGAAACTTAACTGTAGACAAGAGAGGCGATGTAATTTGCTTGGGGTCTCGCATGTTTTGAATAGTAGAATTGGGGTTGTGATCTAGATCCTTTGGTTCTAAATCTACATCTGGTTGTCTCCATTGATAGAGAGGCTCAAAACAAAAACTCCTTGAGAATTAGAATGGACCAAACGGAAGTCAATGACTCCATGAGACAAGAAGAAATATTAAAACAATTGAAAGCCTGGGGAAAAAAGAAAAAATAAGGTATTTTATAACAAAAACAACCTGACATGGAAAACAAATTGAGGAGGAAAAAGTTAATAATAATTAAGTTGCCTAAAAGCTATACCAAAAAATAGAACCTAGATATCATATTTCTAAACATATTAAAAGTAAACTCTCCAGAACAAAGGACAAAATAGAGTTAGAAAAAAATCTACTTGTTATCTTCTGAAGGAAACTTCAAAATGCATATTCTCAGTAATGTTGTAGCCAAAATTCAGAGTTCCTATGTCAAAGAAAAAATACTGCAAATAGCCAGAAAAAAACTAATCACAAAACTGAGGAGCTATAGTTAGAATCACATACAATTTAGCTGCCACAATTATAAAGGAGTAGAAAGCTTGGAAATGTTATTCCAAAAGGCAAAAAATATAGACTTCTAGCCAAAAACAACTTACAAATAAAATAAAATAAAATAAAACAGAACCAGGTATAAACCTAGAGAGTGAAAGACGAATCTTTGAAATAGAGGACTTCCAATTTTCTTGGTATAAAGACTTGGAAACTTTTAAGAACCATGACCTACACCTGTGCCCAAAGCAGGTATTGTCAATTAAGCATTTATCTCTACTCTTCAGGGATACCACCCCAAACTAGAAGGCAATCTAGATTAAATAAAATTTAAACAGAAGGCTGTTTAGAAACCTTGAAGTTCAAACATAGGAATTAAAACAGTTCAAATATAAGAGAAACATAAAAAAATGAACCTGAATGAATAATCATTAAGGACTAAACAAGGAGAGATTGCTTACATTCAAACCAAGTTTTGCCTAGTAATGTTGTATTTTTAGTGTTTTCAGTCATGTCTGACTCTCTTTGAGTCCATTTAGGATTTTCTTGGCAAAGATCCTGAAGTAGTTTGACATTTCCTTCCCCAGCTCATTTTATAAATCAGGAATTGATGCCACCAGGGTCTGGTGACTTGTCCAAGGCCACATTGGTAGTAAGTGTCTGATGCTGGATTTGAACTCATAATTATGAGTCTTCTTGATTTGAAGCCCTTTGCTCTATCTACTGGGCCACTTACCTGCCCCATACAAAGTTGTTGTTCAGCCATATCTTCATGAACCCATTTGGACTTTTCTTGGCAAAGATACTGAAATGGTTTGCCATTTCCTTTCCCCACTCATTTTACAAATCAGGAAACTGAGGCAAAAAGTTACATGACTTGCCTAGGGTCACACAGCTAGTGAATGTCTTAGCCCAGATTTAAACTAAGGTCCTCCTGACTGCAGACCAGCACTCTATCCATTGTGCCACCTAGCTGCCATAGTAGGCACTTAATAAATACCTTTTATTGATTGATTGGAACGATGCTACATCGCCATTGTTTCCGTGCAGCAACGTATTCCTGTATATTGCTTGTGATGTCATTGATAACATTGTTATCATTTTGCATGTGCTTAATTAATTAATTGAATCACTTTTTCAGCTGAAAATTTCCAGTTGTCAGGCTCTAGTTTCCTCTCATTAATGACATCAAATAAATTCTCACTGTCACTATGCTGAAGACTAAGGATTGGCCTATATCTTTAACATCCTAAAAATCTTGTTCAGAGTCACATATCCATTTCATAATAGACTTGAAGATGGCTCCCCACACTGACAATCTGTCTCATATCTGATGAGTCCTGATAGTGGCGATACCAGTGGGAGAGGTAATGAAATTCTGAACAGTTGGTTTTTATCATCCAACTTATAAATTAAAATACTGAATAATACTTCCATAATAGAAACCAAGAATACTGTAGCGAACTAGTGACTTTGAGTCTCTATACCTGTGTTTCAGTCTTGGCTCTGACAGTGAAAAAAATCTA
Organism: Gracilinanus agilis; assembly: GCF_016433145.1. NCBI lineage: Eukaryota > Metazoa > Chordata > Mammalia > Didelphimorphia > Didelphidae > Gracilinanus > Gracilinanus agilis. The sequence goes on along the minus strand of NC_058133.1, from coordinate 395,893,480 downwards.
TAATTTTTGTGCCAGCTGAAATATAAAATGCTCCTGGTAAGAATGGAATAAAAAATACGCTTAGGTGCTGCTGAGGACGCAGGAGGAGATGAGGCTTCTTTTGGAGGTCTGGGGAAGACCTCACCTGGAGTGTAACCATCAGGGTAGTGAGAAAGGAGGAACTGGGCCATCTGGCAGCTTCCTATTTTAATAATTAGTTTTGCTTATTAAGTGCTAAGCTTAGTTGATTTTCCCCTGGAAAAGGACTGCAAGTGCTAAAGCACACTCTAAATCTCAGCACCCTAGGGTAAAACCCCAGGTACCCCACCCTAGTTATAGCTCTGCTGATACTTGTTAGTGAGGTAACCCCAGGTAAGCCTGTTAATCTGTCTGAACCTTAGTGCCCACTTTTGTAAATGAGGATAGTGATAGCTGCCTCAGAAGACTTTATTAGCAAAATACTTTATAATCCTTAAAGCATCATCCATGCCGATTAAAACAACTCTGAGGAATCGCAGTCAAAACTTTCAGAATGGCTAACTTGAAAGAAGAAGAAAAGAACAAATGCTGGAGAGCATGTGAAAAAATAGGTACACTGATGCACTCTTGGTAGAGTTGTGAATTGGTTCAACCTTACTTGAAAACAAATTGGAACTATGCCCAAAGGGCTATTAAACTGTGCATACAGGTTTAACCTAGCAATACAACTACTAGGTTGATAGTCCAAAGAGATCAAAGTAGAAAGAAAAAGAACTATAAGTGCAAAAATGTTTATAGGAGCTCTTTTTTATGGTGGCAATGAATTGGAAACTGAAGGGATATCCATCAATTGGGGAATGGCTGAACAAGCAGAGGAATATGATTGTGATGGGATATGACTGTGCTCTAAGAAATGATGAAGGGGATGGTTTCAGAAAAACCTGGGAAGACATGAATGTTATGAAATGAAGTCTGCAGAACTAGGAGAACAATGTACACAGTAACGGTAATGTTGTAACAATAATCAACTGAGAAAAATTTAGCAACTTTGATGAGGACAGTGATCCACCATAATCCCAAAGAACTCAAGCTGTAAAATGCTATCCATATTCAGAGACAAAACTGATGGACTCTGAATGCAGATTGAAGTAGGTTTTTTTCCTGTTTATTTTTCTTCCTATTCTTTTGAATGTGACATGAAAGGGGGGGAAAAGGCATCCTGAAAACATGAGCTATCATCATGCCTTAAAAAAATCCTTATCTTATATTTTAGAATCTACACTAGTTGTAGTATTTATGTATTTGCAAGGTAGTGTGTGTTACTTTTAAAAACTCAAAAAAAGGTGGGGCAGCTGGGTAGCTCAGTGGATTGAGAGTCAGGCCTAGAGACGGGAGGTCCTAGGTTCAAATCCAGCCTCAGACACTTCCCAGATGTGTGACCCTGGACAAGTCACTTGACCCCCTTTGCCCACCCTTACCACTCTTCTACCTAGGAGCCAATACACAGAAGTTAAGGGTTTAAAAAAACATAAAAAAACAGAATCAACACTAAATATCCGTTTTGAGGCAGAAGAGCAGCAAGGACGAGGCATTTGGGGTTAAGTGACTTGCCCAGGGTCATACAGCTAAGTGTCTAAGGCCAAAATGAACCCTGATCCTTCTGTCTCTATCCACTATGCTACCTACCTGTCCCTGTCCTTTTCCTTTTACTGAAGCTTATAGGAATTATAGTGGGGTGGAAAATCGGAGAACTTGGATTTTAGTCCTGGTTCTACCACTTTAAGATCTATGAATTTGGGGAAGTCACTTCATTTCTGAGTCAGTTTCCTCATCCTGGAAAGAGGAATAACAGCTGCCCTGACTATCTCCCAGGTTTGTCCTCAGAACTGAGTAACACAATGTACATAAATATGCTTTACATACTATAAACACTCTGAAGTTGTTCATTATTACATTAGATGATATTAAGATAATAAATACCCCTTGCATGACAAGCATCAAAACCTGAGACTCCAAGGAGAAGTTGCATTTTCCAGGTCAGCCAAGAAAGTATGCCTAGGACTAACAATTTCAACTTCTCGAGGGTAAGCACCATGGCTAGCGCAGCTTTTGATAGATGTGGAAGTCCCTGGCATTGTAGTTTGCACGAAATAGGCACTCCATAAATATCGAATGAATGAATGAAATGAATAGGTGACTCCAGACAGTCCTGAGGGTGACAGCTCCTTTGTACCTTAGGTTAAATATGTCAGCTTTCAGTTCCCATCCAGTAGCACCATTTTTGTCCCTCCCTGGACCAACCCCTCTGAAGACTTTGATTATGGCTGTGCCTGTGGGAAGGATGTGTTCTGGGGGAGCGGCTTGATATGAGAGATGATATCAGAGATTAGTTAACCGTATGGGCTGAGTCCCGGGGGAGGTGTGTGAAATGAATCAGATTAAACAAAATTGATAATGTGAATACTTAATCAAACAGACAAAGGTAGTCTGCACAGCTAATTAGGGGCAAATAGAGCGTCCCTCTTGTACCTCATTTAACTGACAAATTGTGCAGACAGTTTTAATGGGAGTCTGTTTAGCAAAGAGAAGGCTGTACAGTTGACAGCTTGGCAAAATGTGGTTTCTGTAACACCACATGATGCTTATGGAAATTAGCTGGGGTGCAGCTGAGCTCTGAGGAGGCAAAGGCTGCCCAAACTGCGGCAAAATGGACCTTACTGGTCACTGAATTCTTAAAGGTGTAGCACTCATTTTGGGGGGCGTCTTGGGAAGAAAAAACCTGAATATTATCACCAAGTGAAATTTCTGGTTTCTGCTCCCTTTACAAAAGCTGTAAAGGCATGTGATTGACAGAAGCATTTCACCTGGATTATTAAAGGATAAGAGAAGCTATTCAAATTAACTGAGGGAGAATTAAGGTCTTTGACAACTTGCATTATTGCCCAAGCTCTGTTAACCTTCATTCATTCATTCATTCATTCCTGCAACATGCATTTATTAAGCTACTATCTGTCAGCCACCATGGATTCTTCTGTGACAGATTGAGAAAGTATTGCATTTGGGTTTGAGGAAAATTTTTTTTTCTTAAATCCTTACCTTCTGTCTTAGAATCAACACCATGTATTGGTTCTAAAACAGAAGAGTGGTAAGGGTTAGGCAATGGAGGTTAAGTGACTTGCCCAGGGTCACACATCTTGAAAGTATCTGAGGCAAGATTAGAACCCAGGACCTCCCATCTCTGGGCTTGGCTCTCAATCCACTGAGCCACACACTCTTTCAGTCTTTTGATTTGGTTCTCTCAGTTGTCTCTTCTCTTCATCCTCCTTTTTCTGCCCCACCTCTGATGGATACAGCTTTCTTTTTTTCCTAAAGTCAACCCCTCTTTTCTCTGGTATTTCCTAATGTTTAGGAAATGTCCTACTATTTGAAGAAAGATTAAGGAGACTTTTTGGGTCATGTATTTCTATTGCTAGAAGCACATTCAGTCCTTTTCATTCTTGAACCATTTTTTTTGTTAATTAATTTGTTCATTGGTTACATTAAAATTTCCAGGTATCTCCCTCCCCTTCTCACACTAGAGAAGGCATCATTTGATTATATTTATATGAATATATTTTGACTAAATTTATATACATGTATATATTTGACTATATGTGTGAATATATAAAACAATGTCTGACATATTTCTATTCATCACTTCTTTCTCTGGAGCCAGAACCATTTGTTCTTTTGCTTTCCTTTTTGTATAGAATGAGGTGAACTCTGAAAAGTGAAATGAGACATTAAGGAAAGCAGGAGTTCTTAATGTCTAGATCTCAGGGGGCTTTTGAACTTGGAGGGGGAAAATTGCATCTTTATTTTTACTAACCATGAACTGAAATTTAGCATTATGAATATAAGTATTCTGAGAAGGAGTTCATAAGCTTTGCCAGGCTTTCAAAAAGGTTCATGACACACGAAAAAGGTGAAAAATCCCTAATAGTGAGCAGGAGAAGCAGCCATAGGCAAGTGGAAAAATTGTAATCAATGTAATCAAAGGAGATGGACATGAATCCTATCTGCCACTTATTACCCAAGTGACAGCTTTGGCTGAATGTAGAGTCTCCCCTAATAAAAAATAAGTTTCTTGAGAATCGTAACTTTGTCTTTTTCTTCCCAATACCTGCCACATGGCATTGCAGAACTAGGTGCTTACTGCCACTTAATAAATGCTTATCAATATTTTTATATGGAACAATATACAAGCAGAGCCAGGTAGATTATCATGCTCCGTTGGGATTTTTCGAGGGGCCTTGTTTAGCAAGTCTGCTTTCAGTTTTACAGGTTGTTAAAATGGGAAATAAGGAAAGAAATATGGGTCCACTCATCAGTGGTAGGAGAACTTCCACAATAAATGAAGAGCCTATTAGTGTAAATATCAGGGGCCAGGTCATTTGTCAATTCACGAACTAGAACTTGGTATTTGCTTTGGATACTAATCCCTCCACCCTCTGGCCTTGTGTACCCAGACATGGTTCAGTTTCTACCAGGCTAAATGGAATAAGGATGCGCATGAAGAGTATTAGTTTAATGAAGTGATTTTTGTGAATCACTCCACCAGTCAGACATGTTCCCTTCCAGAGCCTGAACAGTTTTGCATAAAACGGTCCATTAGTGTCAATGGAGAGGGTCTGACCTCCTTTAGCTACTCTGTAAGCCTAGTCAAGTGGAACTATTAGAGTTGTGCTTGGACTGGAACAGTAGGCCTGTTTGCCACATGAGGATCGGCCCCCGCCCCCCCATAATTATTTATCCAATACAAAAAGCTAAGATACTACAAGCTCATAGTTACAAATTCAGAAAAGTTGAGTAATTGCTTTAAAGAACAGAATACACATGCTTTATGTTTAATTACAATGAGCTCTCTTTTTATTGATTGAAAATGATATAATATGTCCAATATTGTTGTGTAATTTTCGTTACGTGAATACCACTTAAACACGTGCATCCACAGAAATATTTTAAAGTTCACTTTGAGGGTTAAATTATCCAAATTTAATTCCTGCCATCGGTCAAGTTGATCAGTTCATTTGCAAAAATCTCCACGTCATTATTTTGTTTCCTTGTACAATAAATCCATAGATGTGATTTTGTATGGCAAAATATTTGGAGGGAGTACTGTAAGTTGGCATCATGGAGCAGGGGAAAGACAATAAGCTGGTTTCAAGTCCTTCTTGTACCATTTATTACCTGTATGTGCTCAGACAAGTCACTTAACCTTTGTCTGTGATCTCTAAGGATCTTCTTCATGTTCTAAATCCCATCGTTATAGGAATATCTTTTAAGTTCTGCATTAAAATTTCTAGCTGACTTTATTTTTTTAATTTTAATTTTGAATATTTTCCCTTCATTATATGTTTCATGTTCTTTCCCTCTCCACAAACCCCACTAACTCCCCTTAGCTGATGCACAATTCCACTGGGTTTTACATGTATCATTGATCAAGACCTAATTCCATATTACTGATACTTGAACTAGAGTTATTGTTTAGTGTCTTCATCCCCAGTAATTTCCCCATCAGCCCATGTGTTCAAGCAGTTGTTTTTCCTCTGTGTTTCTCCTCCCATAGTTCTTCCTCTGAATGTGGTTAGATTTCCTTCTTATAAGTCCCTCAGCCTTGCTCTAGATCCTTGCATTGGTGCTAATAGAGAAGTCCATTATGTTCAATTGTACCACAGCGTATCAGCCTCTGTGTGCGATGTTCTCCTGGTTCTGCTCCTTTTTCTCTGCATCAATTCCTGGAGGTCATTCCAGTTCACATGGAATTCCTCCAGTTTATTATTCCTTTGAGCACAGTAGTATTCTATCACCAGCACATACCACAATTTGTTCAGCCATTCCCCAATTGAAAGGCATACCCTCGTTTTCCAGTTTTTTTGCCACCACAAAAAGTGCAGCTATAAATATTTTCGTACAAGTCTGTTTATCTGTGATCTCTTTGGGGTACAAACCCAACAATGGTATGGCTGGATCAAAGGGCAGGCATTCTTTTATCACTTTTTGGGCACAGTTCCAAATTGTCATCCAGAATGGTTGGATCAATTCACAACTCCACCAGCAATGCATTAATGTCCCAATTTTTCCACATCCCCTCCAACATTCATTACTCTCCCCTGCTGTCATTTTATTCAATCTGCTAGGTGTGAGGTGATACCTCAGAATTGTTTTGATTTGCATTTCTCTAATTATTAGATATTTAGAGCACTTTCTCATGTGCTTATTGATAGTCTTGATTTCTTTTTCTGAGAATTACCTATTCATGTCCCTTGCCCATTTATCAATTGGGGGATGGCTTCATTTTTTTGTACAATTGATTTAGCTCCTTGTATATATGAGTAATTAGACCTTTGAGTCTTTTGTTATAAAGATTTTTTTCCCAATTTGTTGCTTCCCTTCTAATTTTGGTAGCATTGGTTTTGTCTGTAAAAACCTTTTTAGTTTAATGTAGTCAAAATTATTTATTTTACATTTTGTAATTTTTTCTAGCTCTTGCTTGGTTTTAAAATCTCTCCTTTCCCAGAGATCTGACAGGTATACTATTCTGTGCTCACCTAATTTACTTATGGTTTTCTTCTTTATATTCAAGGCATTCACCCATTCTGAGTTTATCTTGGTATGAGGTGTGAGATGTTGATCTAGACCTAATCTCTCCAATATTGTTTTCCAATTTTCCCAGCAGTTTTTGTCAAATAGTGGGTTTTTGTCCCAAAAGTGGGTTCTTTGGGTTTATAGTAGACTGTCTTTCTGAGATTGCTTACCCCTAGTCTATTCCACTGATCCTCCCTTCTTTCTCTTCACCAGTACCATATTGTTTTGATGACTACTGCTTTATAGTACAGTTTAAGATCTGGTACTGCTATACCACCTTCCTTCATATTTTTGCCATTATTTCCCTTGATATTCTTGGTCTTTTGTTCTTCCAAATGATCTTTGTTATAGTTTTTTTCTAATTCAGTAAAAAAGTTTTTTGGTAGTTTCTCGCTGGCTTAAAAAAAAAACAAAATTAGTGTAAAAAGAAGGGACAATAAGAATTTTTTTAAGAAAAAAGGAGGAAGAGGAGGAGGAAGAAAACAATATGTATGGTATATAGTAAGCCCTGTAGTCAGGAACACCTAGGCAGACCTGTATATGTGCCTTAGACTCACAGTCATTAACACATATTGACTGTACAACCTGAGTAAGTTATATAACTTCTTAGTGCCCAGAAAACTCTCTTAGACGGTCTCTGCCTAACTTTCTTGGTCAGCAAAAAATTGTGAGCAGCCCCATCATATGTATATATTTACTTATTTGTAAATTATTCTCTTTTTCATTATTATTACTATACTAATAATTACATACACTTAAGAACTTACAGAAAGTAGAAACTTAAGAAAGATGAGATAAAGATGAAATCGTACTTGATTCTAGAGTCAACAGGGAACTATTGGAGTTTACTGTGAATGGTGGAATTGTTTGTCAGTCCTATGCTTTTAAGAAAATCCCTTTGGCAGCTGTGTGGAGTATGGATTGGAGTGGGGAAAGCCTTGGGGCAAAGAAACCAATTAGGAAGCTATTGTAATTATCCAGACCAGAGGTGATAAGGGCCTGAACCAGAGTGTCCTGAATGAAGAGAAGGGTAGAGATGTGGCATTAGAAACTGCAAAAATTGGTAACTGATTGACCCAGTGAGGAGTTGAAGATGCCTGGGAAAATGGCAGTGCCCTCAAGAGTAACAGGGAAGTTTGGAAAAGGTGTATTACCTTTTACTGGAAAGGTAATACAGACAGAAGCATGATCCAGATCACAGTCCTTCCAGATTGGGTCATTCTTTGTGACTCAGTTTGTTTCACTGAAAATGGGAAAAGAGGAAGGGGCATGAGTAGAGCTCATAGTTAGTAGTTACTGAGCAGAGCAGAGAGCCCATATTCCAAGGTACAGCTTGGCACTCAGATATGGGGCGAATTGGTGAGCAAAAGGTGGTTATGCTGTGTAGGAGGGTGAGAGAGGGTGGGGGGGGGGGTTTAGAACCTTTGTGGTTGCCATTCACTTACTATGTGCCAAGTACCATAAATATAAAGGAAGGCATAAACAATCTCTGCACTTGAAGATTTTACATTCTAATGGGGGACACAACAAATATGAAAGAGGAATGCACTAGGTGGTGAAGTGGATAAATCACTGGGTTTGGAATCAGGAAGGCTCTTCATGAGTTCAGATCTGGACCCAGACACTAGTTGTGTAATCCTGAGCAAGTCCCTTAATTCTGTTTGTTTTAGTTTCTTCATCTGTAAAACAAGCTGAGATAGAAGTAGTGAACCACTCCATTATTTTTGCTAAAAAAATAGGATCACAAAAAGTTAGACATGACTGAAACAACTGAACAACAAGAAGATAAATATAGATTAGAAAATTCAGTTTTTCCCAAACTGGATGCCACTGCCCCCTGGTGAGTGCTACAGTGATCCAGGGGAGCAGTGATGGCCACAGGTGCATTTATCTTTCCTATTAATTGCTATTAAAATTAAAAAAATTAATTTCTAGGGGGCTAAGTAATATTTTTTCTGGAAAGGGGGCAGTAGGCCAAAAAAGTTTGGGAACCACTGGATTAGATGAAGAGATGATGAGAAATCTGTAGATACAGAGAGGGTGAAGATTAGAGAGGGAATGGGATTTTTAATAGAGAAGTATTTTTTTGTTGTGAGGGAGATTTTGTCTTATAGGCTGTTGTTTGGAATAAAACATAATTTTAAAATAAAGAAAATCTCCAGACAGAATCCTAGTCACAAAGGAACATTTGGAAGACTTTTTTTTTCAATTTTTACTGCCTGGTTCCCAGCACAATTACCTAAATGTTAATGTACCCCATAGTTATTTCTGGGCCACATTAATACAGAATTCCTTTATGTGCCTACATATTCATCAGATATTTAATTTCTCATCTTTACCTTGTTCCAAATGCAATTTTCTCTTTTAAAGGCAGCTAGCTAGGTTTGTTGTTAAGTCCTTTTTCAGTCATGTCCAACTATTCATGACCTCTTTAGGAGTTTTCTTGGCAGAGATACTGGAGTGGTTTGCCATTTCCTTCTCCAGTTCATTTTACAGATAAGAAAATTGAGGCAAATAAGGTAAGCGTCTTGCCCAGGGTCTCCCAGCTAGTAATTATCTGAAGCCATATTTGCACTAGGAAGATGAGTCTTCCTCATTATAGGACTAGCACTCTATCCATTGGGCCACTTAACTCCCCCTGTTAGCTAGGTAGAGCAGGGAATGGACCTGGAGTCAGGCATTTAAATGTCTCAGGCACTAGCTAGATGTGTTACCCTGGGAAAGTCACTGAATCATTGTTTTCCTCAGTTTCCTCATCTATAAAATGGAGACTATAATAGCACCTAATTTCCAGGACTGTTGTGAGGATAAAATAAGATGATATTTGTAAGGTGCTTTGCAAAACTCTGAGCACTATATATATCCTAGCTATTGTTACTACTTTGGAAAACTAAAATGATCACAGAAAGCCCCAGTTTCCTTCTGGAGCCTGTTTCTTATCTGTGTATTGGGCAATCAAATTTGTTCTGAGTAGAAAATGTTAGAAAGAATAAGTTATTTATTAGGGAGGAAAAGGCAGACTTTGAGACAGATAATCTATACAAATCAGGACCAGAAAAAAGCCACTTTGAGGTATAAATAATCCAAATTACTTGAAATCACAAGTTAATTGCATAACCACTGTTTTATCTTGGCTGTGTAGACGTGGCTTTTGAGATGAAAAGGCCTTATATACCCCCAAACCAATCTTTATGAATGGGAAGCAAGAAGGGAAAGAGTATCTGCCACCAAGATTAAGTCTATATAGACAAGTCAAAGTTAATTAAATATGTTCTTCATAATTTCAGCACAAGACAAGAAAATTCAATACATTTCCCTTTTTTTTGTCAGACTTTAGTTGGGATTTTTAGTTTGTTTTGGCTTTGCATCCCTCTTTTCTTTTTTCAAAATGAAGTGGAGCATCAAATTGACCACTGGCATAAAGCCACAGTGTCCCAAACCTGGTTCAATAAATAATCACCTGAACTCCATTATAGATTTTTCTTTTGGGACACTATCCCTGATTGCCCCAACTAAGACTAGTCTAACATAGAGTTACTTAGTAATTTTGCTTGCACCCTAACTTTCATCCCCGCTTCAAAAAATGCTTATATCTTGTTTTTCCTAACACTTTGGACTAAAGCAATTGTATTTAAGGATAATTGTTGGAGGCAGCTTAGGTAGCCCAGTGGAATGAGTCAGACCTAGAGAGGGGAAGTCCTGGGTTCAAATTTGACCTCAGACACTTCCTAACCGTGTGACTCTGGGCAACTCACTTAGTCCCCACTGTGTAGCCTTTACCACCCTTCTGTCTTGGAACCAATATCAATATTGATTCTAACAAGGAAGGTAAGGGTTTTGTTTTGTTTTATTTTGTTTAAAGGAAAATTGTTTATATTTGACCTGTGCTTTTATTGTTCTGTCTTGTCAGTTGTGTCTGACCCTTCCTGATTCCCTTAGGGATCTTCTTGGCAAAGATACTGGAGAAGTCTGCCATTTCCTTCTCTAGCTCATTTTTACTGATAAGGAAACAGAGGCAAACAGGTTGAAGGGACTTTCCCAGAGTCACACAGCTAGTAAGTGTCTGAGATCAGATTTGAACTCAGAAAGATGGCTTCCTAATTTCAAGCCTGGTGTTCTGTCCATTGTGCCACCAAGCTGACCTGCTTGGCTTGTTTTAACCAAGGTTAATATTAATCATGAATATTGAATAATGATGTAATAATAGTAATATTATGTATTAATAACTATCCATACTATTTAACTAGTAAACTAACCATTAATAGTAATAATTATTACCAAAATAGCTAGCATTTGTGTAGCTAAATATATATAATATTTATGTATAGAGATATATATTTAAGGTTTGCAAAACATTTTACAAATAACATCTCATTTTATACTTGCAACAACTCTGAGAAGTAGGTGTTTTCATAATTGCTGTTTTGCAGCTTAGGAAACTGAAGTAAACCAAGTTTAGTGACTTACCCAAAGTCATACAGCTAGTAACAAGAAAAGGTTAAAATATCTGTTTCATCTCAATTCAGCTGAATTAATTTCATTTCAAACTAGCATTTAGTTAGCACCTACTATGTACAAGGCCTTGTGTGAAATGCTGTGGTTATAAATACACAGAATAATTCCTGACCTCAGAATCTTCCATTCTACTAAGGAGGTAAGGGAAGAAATCTCCTTTTCTTTTAAAAACACAGAGTATTGGATTTGAGTTTAGAGTGCCTTGATTCAAATCCTGACAATGCTACCTACTATCTATATGGTCTCTGGCAATTCTGTCTTCCATCTTTGGGTCCCAGTTTCCTTAGGAGTGAAGTGAGGGTGCTACATACACTTGCAGACCTTCCAACTCTGAATCTATAACCCTGTGACTCCAAGATGATTTTTAAAATATGTATTTATACACATACATACACAAAGCTCATATAGACACATAAATATATGCATACATGTGTATACACACATATATACATATGTATATTTCTATTGATCTCTCTTAATACAGAAATATACACACATATGTGTCTGTATATTATGTTTAGATAGATAGATAGTTAGATAGATAGATAGATAGATAGATAGATAGATAGATAGATAGATAGATACGCATCTCCTCTCTCCCTCATCTCCTATCACTCAAGTACCTTCTGTCATTCATTCCTCCTTCACCCTTGTTTCACATGATGAAGTAGCTTTAATCTTTACCAAGACTAGCTCCTTTAATTGTTCAAAAGATCTCATTCCATCCCCTCTTCTTCTACAGATTACCCCCTCTCTCATCCCCACTCTTTTACATATTTTTAGTCTCTTCCTGTTTACTGACTCATCTTCTATTGTCTACAGATAGCCAGATCTCCCCTATTCTGAAAAACCTTCACTTGATCCTTCCATCCCTGCTAACTATTGTTCTTTGTTTTTTTCTGATTTTTGTTGCTAAATCCCTCAGAAGAAGACTATATTAATAGATGCCTCCACTTTCTCTCCATTCATGCTCTTCTTTAACTCTTACAATCTGACTTGTGATCTTGTCATTCCACTGAGACTACTTTCTCCAAAAGTACTAATGATCTCTTAGCTGCCAGATCCAATGGCCTTTTCTCAATCCTCATTCTCCTTGACTTTTCTGCTGCCTACAACATTATTGATCACTCTCTCCTCCTTGATACTCTTTCTTCTCTAGGTTCTCAAAACACACTCTTTCCTGGTTGTCTCCCCACCCATCTTTCTCCTTCTCTGTCCTCTTTGATGGATCCTCCTCCAGATCATACCCCCTAAATTGTGTCCCTCAAGCTTCTGTCCTGGGCCTACTTCTCTCTCTGTATACTACTTCACTTTGTCAACTCATTAGCTCTTTTGGTTTTAATTACCATCTCTATGCTGATGATTCTTAAATCTACTTTTTCTGCCCCAGTCTCTCTGATGATCTTCAGTCTTGTATCTCCAACTGCCTTTCAGACATCACAAAGGGGATGGCCAGTAGACATCTTAATCTCAATTTGTTCAAAACAGAACTCATATTCTTTCTTCCTAAACCCTCTCCTTCAACTTTTTTTTATATATACTAGGAATTCAAGGATGCTTCAACATTAGGAAAATCATCCACAAAATCAACCATATTAACAATCAAACCAACAGAGATCACACGACCATCTCAATAGATGCAGAAAAAGCCCCTGACAAAATACAACACCCATTCCTACCAAAAACATCAGAAAGTAGGGGAATGGAAGGGCCACTCCTCAAAATAATAAAACATAATAAAATAAATAAAAGTGTTTTGGATGTTGTGTGTGTGTGTGTGTGTGTGTGTGTATATATATATATATATACACATATATTTAATTTATTTAATTTTCTTTTATTTTTAGAATATTTTTCTTCCAGCTTTTCTTATTACTCTCAGCTTGGAATTTTTATTACTTTACTTTTTTATTATTACTAATAATCTTATTTATTACTCTCAAGGCTTGGAATTTAGGGTTCACCCAGGATTCTCAATTATCTCTTACTCCTTATAAGCACGTTGCTGTCAAGGCCTGTTGATTTCATCTTTACAACATCTTTCAAGCCCTCTTCTCTCTTTTAATATTTCCATTTTTTTAGTGCAGGCACTCATCACCTCATGTGTTGATTATTACAATAACCTTCTGCTGAGTTAGGCTGCCTCAAGACCCTTCCCACTCTAATCCATCCTCAGTTCAGCCACTAACATGATTATTCTAAAGCAAAGGTCTGATCATGTCACAGTTCCCTTTCCCCCAACTCAATAAACTCTAGTGGCTTCCTATTGCTCCCAGGAGCAAATATAAAATGCTCTATTTGGCATTCAAAGTCCTTCAGAAATTTCAAACTTCATAAGCACAGGGCCCTTTTACCTTTCTAGTTGTCTTACTTCCCACATTTTGGTCCAGGGACACTGATCTCCTGACTGTCCCATGAGCAAGACATTCCATCTCTTTTCTGAAATTTTTCTGTCTAGTCTTCTTGCCTAGATTGTTCTCACTTCTCTGCTCCCAGTTACTAACCTTGCTTATTCCTTTAAATCCCAACTAAAATTCCACTTCCTCCAAAAAGCCTTCCCCAACCACTCTTAATTCTTCCCTCTTTTGATTATTTATGATTTCTTTCTTATATAGCTTGCTTTAGACTGTAAGCTCCTTGACTTTAAGAACTGTCTTTTGCTTCTTTTTGTAGAACCTGAACTTAATAGCAAAGTACTTGACACATATTGGTGTTTGATAAATGTTTATTGAGTGATTGGTTATCTTTCTGAGAACAGTTCCAGTGAGAGGAAGGACATTGAGAATTTCCAACTCTAGAAGGAAAGAAAGGACACTAGGGTCCTGTGTTTCCAGAGTTCTGAATTGCTTTGGCCAAATGCATTCCTTTTACATATGCCTGTCTTTAAGTTGTACTCATCCTCCCAACAGACTGTATCTATTGGGTGGAGAGTTTTCCTGGTGATTATTAAAATGAAATATACCCTTTGGGGGCTCAGGAGCTACAGTGTCCTGAATGTCAATGCCCGCAAGGGTTATCCCTAGAATCTTAAAAGTTGTAACTGCCTTTTTGGAGATCCAACTTGAAAGTGTGAGTATGAATTGAGGAAGTGATCCTAGGCAGAGTGTTTTTACAGTTCAGTCCATTTATTGTTAGCTCATTTTCTTTTTCTTTTTCTTTTTCTTTTTTTTTTTTTTTTTTTTTTTTTTTTTAATGAAAAGGGAGGAAATGTAGCAGGCTAAGACCCTCAGAAAAGATTCAGATCCAGAGACCTTCAGCAAAGCTCAGGGCCATAAAGCAGAAAGCCCCCAACCACATCCCCCCTCCTTTCTCTCCTTCTCTATCTAGGGCATGTTTGTATCCCATATCCCTAACAACCCCTGAAGGTATAGGTAACCCAGGCAAACTCTTGTGTATGTATCATGTAACCTATGGACACCTCCTCCAATCCTCCAATCCCTGCATTGATATACCCTAGAGAATCACTGATGTATTGGCATTACATTATGATCACTCAAGGTCTCTGTTAATCATTGCTTGTTATCATGGATAAGGAAAATTTGTGTTGAAGCTCCAGCCTGTTTTTCTCCCCTATTAATGAGGATGTAACTTTCAATAAGGGCTATATGCAACATGGCCCTCCTGGCCCCATAGTGTACATACCATTCTTTTTACATGCCTTTGAGGACCCTCAACCATTGTCAGGATGGCTCCTGAAAGACCACTAGGTCCAATATACTGGAGGATAATTTTTTTTAATTTTCATATGGATGATATGATTAAAGATTTTGAGCTGAAGGGATTGTAGAAATTGAGTTCAATTCCTTCATTTTACAGATGAGGAAACTGAGGATTGGATTAAATGATTTACATACTTACACAGCTAATAATTTAAACTTTGGTCTTCTAAGTCCAGCCTTCTATCCACAGATGGCATATTAACACTAAAATGTTGATGTAATGATGAGAAATAAAGCTATTCTTAACTTAGGAAAGGGGGAAGATGCTTAACTGTAGATCCTCAGAGAATTGTTTATGCTAATAAGTAATTAAAGTTAGCATGACATAATCAATTGAGAGATGCTCCTGGAAAAAAGAAGACTTGAGTTCAAGTCCTTAGGGCCTCCACTGGGTTAACCTGGGCCAGTGTTGGTAAAGTATTGGCATGTGAAAAGGTTGTCAAGGCTGCCCTAGGCAAGTTACTTAACCCATAACTTCCCCAGGCAGCTCTCTAATATTTTGTCACAGAGCGAATCCTAATCTTCATCTATAGAAAGTTTCCTACATATGTGGAATCATAAACAGGTAGCCCCCAAATCAAGTCAGTTTACTTTTTGGGCAACTAGGTGAAACAGTGGATAGAGAGAGTTCTGGCCCAGGAATCAGGAGGATCTGAGTTTAAATTTAGCTTCAGATACTTATAAACTATGTGCCCTTAGACAATTGCTTAATCCTGTTTGCCTCAGTTTCCTAATCTGTAAAATGAAATGGAGAGAGAAATGTCAAACCACTCCATTTTCTTTGCCAAGAAGATCCCAAAAGGAGTCACAATGAGTCAAACATGATTAAATGTCTAAACAATAGCATAGGACAGAGGGGGAAATAAGGGAAAACTGGGAGAAGGGATTGCAAATCTAGTGTGTCTATCTGTATTGCACACACTTCCTGTTCTACACACATAAACTCATATTCTGTTGTAGCGTTTTAAATTTTAAGATTCTGTTGACCACAAAGGCAATTTTGGAACATGCCTTCTACTAGCTTTGACTGCATCCTTAGTGGAATTCGTTATATTTGTGTGTGGTTGGGGCCATGAAGGGAACAGTTGTATTTATTGTAGTGTGATATTTTTTAACATCTTGTGATTTCCTGCTATTTTTAAAATTGTTTTTAGAGCCTTTTTGTAGAAACATTAACTCTTCAGGCACACTTCTGCATGTCAGTAAAAAAATCTTGAGTTTAGTTAAAAAAAAAAGCACTCCATTTTCCTTGCTAAGAAGATCCCAAATGGAGTCACAAAGAGTCAGACATGATTAAATGACTAAACTACAGCACATTTATTTTACATATTTTAATGCCTGAACTGTCAACCCAGTCTGCTTTGGAGATCATTAATAGGAAGTATCAATTTCTCAGAAAATTTGTACCATCAGATACATTTGAAAAATACTGTGAAGGGGTCAGCTAGATGGGTCAGTGGATAGAGACCCAGACCTGCAGATGAGGGGTCTGGGGTTCAAGTGTGACCTCAGATTCTTCTTATCTTTGTGACCCTGGACAAGTCACTTAACCCCTATTGCCTAGTCCTTACCACTCTTGGAACCGATACAAATTAATAATTCTAAGATAGAAGACAAGGGCTAAAAAAGAAGAAGAAGAAAAATACTGTGGAACTATGAAGGTTAAAAATAAGTGATAGATTTCTTATATCCAGAATAAATAAATGTATCTGTTGTTCATTAAGAAAATGGCTTTGTTTCTGTGATCTCCATCTCTACATTCTTTTCAGTTTGGAGCCTACTACCTATAGGAAGCAATCTGTCAATTCAACCAAGTAGGGGAGATCATTTAAAATGACTATTTTTTTTTCTTTTTATTGACACCACTACTCATTGATTATTTTCTATTTTTCCCAGTGAGCTGACTTGAGACAGCTAGATGATGCAATGGATAGTACTGCATCTGGGGTCAGGAAGACCAGAGTTAAAATCCAGTTTCAGACACTTACTAGCTGTGTGACCTTGGATAAGTCACTTGACCTCTGTCTGCCTCGGTTTCCTCTTCTGTAAAGTGGGGATAAAAACAGCCCTACCTCCCAGGGTTATTGTGAGGATAAAGTGAGATATTCACAAAAAGCTTTGTATACTTTAAAGAAGTATATAAATGATAGCTATTATTGCAGAAGTCTCTTTAATCTGTACCTTAGGAGGACCTGGGGCACAGGCAATATTATAGATGATATTAATAAGTTCTGTAACATGCAGAACTATCCCTTTTAAGGACATGAATTTCAGATGACAAACCAACCTACCACTTGGACATTCTCCAACTATTATGCTCATTGGGCATAGATTAGGGGTGAGGACAATGTAGGGGAGGGAGATTTATTTGGAAAGCTAAAAGAGTCTTCTTTAATAATGGAGATGAATTTGGAGTCGGGACTGCTTTTAATTTCATAATTTTCTTTTTCTTTTTTAAATTAACAAGCTTTTATTTTTCTCTCTCTCTCCTACACTACTTCCCATTTAATTAAAGAGAAAAAAGGATAAAGTTTATCTTTGGATCAAATATGCAGAGGCGAGCAAAAGAAATCACCACACTGGTCAAGTCCAAAAATGTTTGTTTCATCGTGGATCTTGATTCCCTCACTTCCTTGTCGGGAGGGGGGCAGCCTGCTATTGCAACTTACAGATGATTCATTGTTGCAGGCGTCCCACAACCCAAAGTATTCTTGCGCAGCTCCCTAAGCATGATGCAAGTGAAACGGCGAGGAGGGGTCCTGTAGTTGTCTGAGCAAAGCTGCCCGGAAGTTAATTGATAAACCTTCCCTTCTATTATCAGTGGTGGCCTTCTGTCTCGAATGACTCCGCCTATTGCCCCTGCATAGAAATGAGATTTCCTTGTGGGATTCTAGCAGATATTGGAAATTGTGCTGGCAAATTAGCAGGGGCCACAGACCAGAAGCGACAGCTTCAGCGCCCTGACGGAGGGAGTGCAGCAATCTTACCCTAATAGCAATTGGCCAGACTTATCATATGGACTAATCACAACAGATCTGGGGAAATAATAGGCACCAGATGTTATCGCTTTGTAGGCTTGGATTCTCCAGAGATTAGAGCTCTGAAAGGAAAGATCCCTGAAAACAGGAGCCCGATTCTGTCCCTGATTAATCAAACTGGGAGGAATGGGGGGTTGGGAGAGAGTAGTGATCATCAGCTCCCTCCCTCCTCATCCCGTGATCTCTTCCATTATATTGAGGAAGTTGAGAAAAGATGTTCTCC
>NC_058133.1:395864615-395875028 GCF_016433145.1 Gracilinanus agilis | reverse complement strand
CGCCAGCTTGCCTCTCCCTGCCTCTCTCTCTCTTTATGAAGAAGCCGTAAGAGGGATTCTGTCATTTAAGACTGGCCATAACAGGGTGTTAGAGAGTATTAGGTGAGAGGAATGGATAAGGAAGTCTGCATAGTTGACTGAGGGACTTCTTTGGATGTCTTTCTGATAGGACCACAGGATTGATTTTTAAAATGTGTGTGTACAGGGCAGCTGAATGGCTCAGTGGATTGAGAGCCAGGCCCAGAGACAGAAGGTCCTGGGTTCAAATGTGGCCTCAGACACTTCCTAGCTGTGTGACTCTGGACAAATCACTTAACCCCGATTGCCTACCCTTACCACTCTTCTGCCCTGGAACCAATACACAAAATTGATTCTAAGACAGAAGGTAAGGGTTTATCAATGTCCTTTAACCCAATACGGAAGTCAACTAACAGGAAATGCTCCAATGGCTTACTTCTTCCCCTTTGCCCCTCTTTGAATGGCAGTAGCTCAAACTTACTTTCCTCAACAACAGTAATCTCACCATGTACTAAGGTTTCCATGAAAACAAAACAAATCCAGGAGCTAGGAGGAATGGAGAAGTAGGATTGATAAAAGCATAAAACATTCTTCCTTTCCACTATTGAGTTCCCATCACTTATTTTCACCTGTTTAATCACTACTTAGAGTTTGGGTATCTGCTCTGAACCTCCGGATCCTACAGACTGAGAATATAAAGGGGGGGGGGAGGGGCACAGCGATGTATTCATTTACATAAAATTCCACAGAATATTAGAACTGGAAAGCACTTCAGAAGTCAGTTAGTACAAACTTCTCATTGTAAAGATAAATAAAAAAGAGGCCCTAAGAGGAAAAGTAATTTGTTTACAGGCATATAACTACTTAATGACAGAGGCAGAATTATAACTAACATTTTTAACACCTAGGGCAAGCTTCAAAAATTATACCTTCAAATTAATTTTTAAGACACATCCAACTTGGAGGAAGATACTATTTTCTAGAATACAATCCTATAGCAGAGAAACAGAAACCCCAGAGTACTGACCTGAGTGGAGACTCTAGGACAAGTATATGGAAGGGATGTGTAAGAGATCAACTGGGATTCCCTGTAAAGGAGGGGGAAGCAAGCCATTGGATTGTTTCCTTTTTTCTTTCTTTCATTATAAAGATATTTTATTTTAACACTTACATGTAATAATAAGTTCACACATAAGTTTTTTGAAGATATATGATCCAAATGTTCTTTCTCCCTCCTTTCCCTTCCCCCTTCTGGAGCTGGCAAACAATTAAATCTGGGTGATAAATGTATTGTCATGTATAATATACAAATAAAAACCCAAATAAAAATCCAAATAAACTAAAGTTAAAATTGTATACTTTCATCTGCATTCTGACTCCAACTATCGAGGGAAAAATGCCCAAGTTTGTAGGGTCTTGCCCTTAGTTTGGGAAGTTCACAATTCTCTTCAATTCAGAAGTATGAAAGAACTTTATTTAAAGAAGTTTATAAGATGGTATAATGAATAGTCTAGGGCAGTGATGGGCAAACTATGGCCCTCGGGCCAGATGAGGCCCCCTGAAATGTTCTATCCTGCTGCCCTACATTATTCCTGATCTGACGAATATAGTGAGAAGGATACAATACAATGAAACTTCGAAAGAGTTGCCTTAGAAACAGACTTACAGATGAGCATTTCCTTTCCTTTGCCCCCCCTCTTTAAAAAGTTTGCCCATCTCTGGTCAAGGTTGATGAAACGGCCTAGGAGGAGGTGGTTCAAACTTTGCATTTTTATTAAGGGTCTAGGCTTACTAAGGAGACTTGTTACCTCCCATTCCAGGGAAATCTTTACCTTTTTTCAAGGCATTACAGGGCATTATAGGTTGAAAACTCCATAAAATGGACATTGAGGAGGTGTATCCAAATCCAAGGGGAGGATTTGGGGATCTAATACATCATAGATGAACTTGAGAACACCAGAAAAGGAATAAAGAACACGCACAGATGTAGGGGATTCCCTTAGTGTATATGTCCCACGTTTCCCCCCATTGTCCTACCTGTCATCATTTGTGTAGGATATGTCTCACTACTCTTCTGGAATGCCCTTATCAAAGAGGGGGACATAGGGAGGTACAGGAGACAACCATTATAGATGGTTAATAATTCCTAACAGTTCAGAACTAAGATTAAAACAGAACAATATAAACAATTAATAATATACAACAGCACAGAGCTGCAGAGAACAGAACATATAAAACCATTATGAGCGATTAATAATGCAGAATGGTTAATTGATTAATAACACAGATTTTGCAATTTATGTTTAACTAGTGCTAACTCTTGGGAAATATAGGATTTCAGAACATGAGAATCCTGCTTCTATCACTGTCCTTCACTGCCCACTGCCCACCTTCATCATAATAGTTCTTTCTGTGGAAGTAGATAGCATTTTGTCTTAAGTCCCTCAGAATTGCCCTGGATTACTGTATGCTGAAAGAAGCCAAGTCTATCACATTTGATCATTCCACAATGTTTCAGTTATTGTGTACAATGTTCTCCTGGTTCTACTTATTTCATTCTGCATCAGTCCATGGAGGTCTTTCCAGCTCTTTCTGGAATCATTCTGTTCATCATTTCTTATAGCATAATAGTATCCCATCATTATCATGTAACACAATTTGTTAAATCATTTCCAAACTGATGGACATCCCTTCAATTTCCAGTTTATCATATTGTTTCCTAAAAGTATGTTACCTTAGAGGTTCCTATTTTAGTTCATTGTTCTTGCAAATTAGGAGGCAAACTGAGTTGTTTAGTAAAGGCATATTGGTGTAGAACAGTGATGGCAAACCTTTTAGAAGGGCTGGTGATGTGCTCAGGCATGCATGGAGAGGGAGAGGGGGGGAGCCCAGTCCCAAGTCTCTGGCTTTCTAATAATAAACCTTGGCGAACTCTGTGCTGGAGCAAAAGTGGGCATGCCCACAGAGAAGGCTCTGAGTGTTCCCTCTGGCATGTGTGCCATAGGTTTCCTATTACAGGTCTAGCACTAGGAGACACATTATCTTCTCATTTTACAGATGCCAATGATAAAACCCAAGGAAGAGAAATAATTTTCCCATTATTGCAAAGATAGCAAGTATCAGAGCAAGGATTTAAAGCCAATGTTCTCTGAATCTGAACACAGCACCCTTTACATGATAGGCTGGAGAGCACATTGTCAAAGCCTTCTACATTTCTCAGGATAAAGCCCTAGTTGTCTTCTCCCATTTATAGCTCTGAGCAGAAAGAGGATGAAGACATAGATCTCATGACTTTCACTTAGTACATTTCTTCCTTCCTCCCTTCTTTCCTCCCTCTCTACCTACCTTTCTTCCTTCCTTCTTTCCTCCCTCCCTCCCCCCTTCCCTCCCTCCTTCCCTCTCTCCCTTTTTTCCTTCCTTCCTTCCTTCCTTCCTTCCTTCCTTCCTTCCTTCCTTCCTTCCTTCCTTCCTTTCTTCTTTCCTTCCTTCCTTTCTTTCTTTCCTTCCTTCCTCTTACCTTGTTTTAGAATCAATACTACATATCAGTTTCAAGGCAAAAGAGCAGTAAGGGCTAGGGAATTGGAGTTAAGTGACTTGCCCAGGGTCACACTGCTAGGAAGTATCTGAGGTCAGATTTGAACCCAGGACCTCCCATCTCTAGGCCTGGCTTTCTATCCACTGCACCACCTAGCCGCCCCCAGTGCATTTTCTATTACATAATTATAACAAAACAATTAAGATGACATTTGATTGGTCTTGTTGGGTCATTATAAAATGATAAATGAGAAGAAAAAACAACATCTGCTTCGATCAACTGAAATGACTTTTTAATAAAAACTAAACTACAACTATAAGAATAGGTAAAACATCCAACACAAAATGATTCAACCACTACTTTTATTAGGAGAGGAGACTATCTGTTTTTGCCTCTCATTTCTGGCTTCAAACACATATTCAAGTTTTCTCAAAGGAAATAGTCTCAGTTGTAGGGGAATTCTGAAATATTTGGGTTTTGACCTTATAATTCACATGGGAATCATCTAAAACAGCAAAACTAGGGGAATACATAGTAGATAAGGAATAAAATAAACTTTTATATGGGAATTGAAATTAGGGAGACAAAAGTTGTACATAAAAAGATTTTGGAACTACTTACTAAATAAAGAAGAAAAGAATTTCTCTACCAATGAAAATGCAAAACTTTATACTTTTATATTTCCTAATTTATTACTAAAGTCTGTGAATCAATTACATGGGATATGTGAAAATGAATGGGGGAAAAATATACCTTCATTTTCACTAACTTCTTACTGAAAGTCAACATTTATTCCAAAAATAAATTCAAAAAATTATAATTAGAATTGGCTCCACAGAAACTCTCTTTCCCAGTTTCCCGTGTTCCTTCTCAGGTTACATGCTAACATAGGGAGGATATATTTTTGTGTAACTCCTCCCTCTTGCTCTCTCTTCCCCCAGAAAGGAGCCTATGGAAGTGGGGTCAGGTGAGAGGCAGGAGAATTTTAATCAGGTGTTTTTTACTTAGGTTTTTACTTTTGTTCTTTTTATTTTTTCTATTTCAAGTGATTATTAATAAACTCTATAAAATATAATACTTGGAGTTATTGGATATTAATTTAAATTTTACAAAAACAAAACAAAGCATAACAAATCATTGTTTTGAGGAAACGCTCCCAAGGCCTTCATCAGATTTCTCAATGAATTCATAACCCCCAAGGTTAAGAACCCTTTTTCTATTTCCTTTTATTTATTTTTAAACCCTTACCTTTCATCTTAGAAACAATACTTTGTAGTAATTCCAAGGAAGAAGAGCAATAATGGTTAGGCAATGGAAGTTAAGTGACTTGCTTAGGTTCACACAACTAGGAAGTGTCTGAGATCATATTTGAATCCAGGACTTCCAATCTCCAGATCTGGTTCTCAATCCACTGAGCCATCAAGAATCTCCATTTTAGTGGATTGTATTTAAAGATGTCACTATATCTCATCTATTTACTCTTTCTAGCCACATTTACATTTACATATATATATGTGTATATATATATATATATATATATGGGCAGATATATATATATATACATATGAGAGAGAGAAAAAGAAATATACAAAAATATGTACACTAGTGGTGTCTACTCCAACTAAATTGTAAGTTATTCAAGGCTGTTTCATGTTTTTCTTTGTATTTCTGGCACAAAGTAGGTACTCAATAACATCTTGATTGAAATATTAATTAATTTCATTATTTAAAGGGTGAGAAAGCACTAATGACTAAAGGGTTGGGAAAAAAAAGACTTTATGAGGTATCACATAATCTGAGCATTGAATAAATACAAGGACTCTAATAAGAAATAAAAGGTAACAGGGAGTATGGTTCCAGGAGAGGATTATTGTTCGGTTATTGTTCGTCCTTCATTTTGAAGAGAACTAGTGACATCACAGGGCGATGTCTTCCTGTGAACTGGATTTAAGTGAAACAAAGTCATCAACTTCACTCTCTCTTCTAGTCATTGAAGTCCAGTGGCCAAATAAAAGTCAGGAGGACTGCCAATGGCTTGGGATACAAGATGGCCTATTTGATGTCTGACCAAGCTCTAAGGGCTCCATAATACCTTCTTCAGCCACCTTCTTGGCCATTGGAAAAAATCGTTCTCATCTGCCCATTCCAGGGATTATATTTTATCCTAAAAGTAAGAGGGAAACATAAAAGTTCTGGTGCCAAAGAGAGCCTGAGTGAGATGAGTGCTTCATGAAGATTACTTTGATAGCTACAGGAAGGATTGATGAGAAAGAGGAAAGAATGGAAGCCAGTAATCCAATTAAAAAGTTATTTCAGTAGTCCAGAGAAAAGCGATATGAGGACCTGAAGTAGGCTGGTAGCCCTGTAGATGCAATCTGCTCTACCTGGCTTTTTTTCATTGTTTTGTTTCATTTACCTTTTTTTATTTAAAAAAAATAAAATAATACATATATTGGTTATAAACATGTGATAATAAATTATAATAAATATGCTTATCCAAGAGAACGAAAGGAAGATACCTTGGTAGAATATATTCCATTCTGGACTCAGTTGATTCGCTTGTGATCTCTCTGAAGGGCTTGTTAACTCTTGCCTCCTTGGCAAACCTTTTAAGAGTTCGAGTGCCCAGAGGGCAAATTCAGACTGTCTTTGGGCCCTTAGATTACCAGAGAGAGTTGAGGGAGAAAGTGCTTGCTTTGGGCAGTTGGTCAGAGGGGTGCAGCATGTAAAAAATGTCTCCTGGCGCTGAGAAGAGTGGTAACCAAGTAGCATCCTGAGTGCCTTCTCTGCATTTGTGCCATGTCTTCACCAATGCTGCAGGGTCTTCTAAGCCTGCCCTCGTCTTAATCTGCCTCCTTAAGAGAAGACCTTCTGGAGTCATTCTATGGAGTAGGTGGGTGGGATGGGAGCATCCTGCAGGCAAAGTTGAAACCTTCAGCATTTTGTTTTGTTGAGAAAATGACTGCTTAGCATGACTTGTGATTGAGACTCAAATCTCTCTTTTTCACAATCAACCCTTCCCACAGCTGCCAAAGTGATTTTCAGAAAGCAGTAGGTTGACCAAATCATTTCTTCAAAAGTGTGAAATCCAGGGGCTCCGTCTTGCCTCTAGAATCAAATGCAGACTCCTGCTTGGCATTTATAAAGCCCTTTGCAACCTGACTCCAACCTCCCTTTCCAGCTTTATGATGCCTCTCTCCCCTCAATGCTATTCACAGCCCTGGCAAATTAGGCTCTCCTTTTCCTCCCACTTTCTTTCACCTCCATTCTTTTGCATTCATGGCTACATCTCGGGTATATCTTCATTCTTGTGCTCCATGTCTAAAATGAACTTCCCTCTCACTTCGTAGCCCTCTGGGAGTCAGGCAGAATCTCTCATGGCCAAAAGAATGTTTTCATCTGGATTGTTGTCTCACAGTTACTTAAATATCAAATAACATTAATCATGTTTAAGTACTTCTTAAACCTGAAAACTCCACACGATGCTGACTTATTATTGCATAATGAAATTATTATTTATTATACATGACTAATTAAGAATTTGGGTTTTGTGGGATGGGGCAAGGGCTGCAGTTTAACTTGGTAGTATCCATAAAGGAAAGGTTTGTGAAGAAAACAAATTGTGAAAATGAGATTTAAATTGGAAATTTTCAACCAAATGATCTGATTTCAAGGTCTTTAGTCACATATAACTTCTGAATTGAAAGGGTCCTTGGAAGTCAGAAAATTTAATCAGTTCACAACAAAAAAATTGTATTCTAGAATCCATTGTTCTCTGTTCCTTATATATCAATCCACTATTATTTTTTAAAATATAAACCCTTACTTTCTGTCTTAGCAACAATTCTAAAACAGAAGGGCAAGGGCTAGGCAATTTGGGTTAAGTGATTTGTCCAAGGTCATACAACTGGGACATGTCTAAGGTCAATTTGAACTCAGGCCCTCTGGATTCAAGACCAAGTGCTCTATCTACTGTGCCACCTAAGATGCTCCCAATTCCCTGTATTTATTCAAGAAAGTTTCTTTAGGACCTTCCTATTACTAGACAATGGACAACTAGTTGGCTCAGTAGATAGAGTTCTGGATGTGGAGTCAGGAAGACTCATTTTTGTGGGTTTAAATCTGGTCTTAGACACTTACTGGCTGTGTGACCCCTGAAAAGTTACTTAATCTTCTTGGCCTGTTTCTTTATCTCTAAAATGAGTTGAAGAAGGAAAAAGGCAAATAACTCCAGTATCTTTGCCAAGAAAACCCCAAATGGGGTCACAAAGAGTCAGGCATGACTGAAAATGACACAACAACATTACTAGACAATACTTGGTTAGCTTAATTCTTTGTATGATTTTTACTTGAAAATAATCCATAAAATTCTTCAAGGGAAGGAGGGAAATCTAATTAAAGCACTCAACATGAAAATGCCTTCTACCAAGGAAGGTCTAGCTCATTGGATAAATTCTAGGGAGTTGCTGAAACACATAGAAATTAAGTGATTTGCCTGTGGTCTTGTACCCAATGTGTGTCAGAAATAGGATATGAATCCATGTGTTCTTTGCAGCTAAGCTTGGCACTCTGACTACAAAACTACACTATCACTATAATAAAATGGCTTTTTATTTTTTTTAAACCTTTACCTTCCATCTCAGAATTAATACTGTGTATTGGTTCCAAAGCAGAAGATTGGAAAGGGCTAGACCAGTGGTTCCCAAACTTTTTTGGCCTACCGCCCCCTTTCCAGAAAAAATATTCCTTAGCCCCCTGGAAATCAATTTTTAAAAAAATTTTAATAGCAATTAATAGGAAAGATAAATGCACCTGTGGCCATAGCTGCTTCCCTGGATTGCTGCAGCACCCACCAGGGGGCGGTAGCACCCATTTTGGGGAATCACTGGGCTAGACAATGAAGGTTAAATGACTTGCCCAGGGTCACACAACTAGGAAGTGTCTGAAATCCAATTTGAACCTAGGACCTCTCATCTCTAGGCCTGGTTCTCAATCCACTATGCCACCCAGCTGTGCCCATATAATGGCTTTTTAAAAAAAAAAAATATATATATATATATATATATAATTCAAATATTTAGCTAACTTAGCTAGGATTTTACTTCAAATTAGTCCTAGAAAGAAATCTCATTGCAAGATTCACATAGCTTCTTTTTTATGTGAATGATACAATTTTTTTTCTATTCTAAAACTGATTTTAGAAAACAAATCAACCCTTATTTTCGAGCAAAAATCTATTCCCCATAGCTAAAATGACTGATCAGTCAGTAGAGACTCTGCTTATTCCTTGTGGTTAGATATCATCCAACAGTGTATATACTCAGTCTCTAACTCTACTTTTCACTCTTTAGCTGAGAAACTTAGAATATTAGAGGTTCTCATCTATGTACATTAGCTCAGTTCTAAAATTCAATGAAAATCAACAGTCATTTGGGTAAAGAAAGACACTTTCTGTAATCTTTCCATTTCACCATGAAAGTAGAAAGGGGGAAGCATTTATTAAGTATCTACTTTTGCCAGTTACTGAACTAAACAGTTTTTTTAATAATGAATTTTAACTCAATTAAAATAAATTATAAATCCTTTGTGTTCCAGCTCCTCCTAAAAGTTTTCTGATGCTCATTTCCAAAGACACACAACAGTTTCTGCAGCCCCTGGAGAGATGAAGCCTAAATATGAAAGAAGCTAACAGGAGAGAAAGGGAAGAGAGAGGCAGAAGGAGAAGAGAGAAAGGCAGAGGAAGAAGAAAAGGGAAAGGGAAGAGAGAAAAAGTCAGGAGGAGAAGAGGAAGGTGGGGGGAAGGAAGGACAAAGAAAGGAAAGTTTGTATACTTGGGAAAATGCACCAAAGAGAAAGAGAAGTATCCAAGTCAGAACTAGGGATGAGGGAGGAGAAAGAAAGAAACAAAGTTGATGTGTCAAGAGGTAAGGAGAAAAATGAGAGGATGTATCAGTGGGCTCCTGTCAACTTCTGACAGGACAAGGACACTATTTTTACATTTCCTGAAGTGCTGCTTCCCCTTCCCAGTAGAGGCATTATCAGTTCTATGGTTTCTCTCCATCTGTCTTTATCTCTGCAATTCAAAAGTCAGAAAAGAAAATTATTTTCACATTAGCAACCTATTAAATGGCTCCATATTTGTAGCTGAAGCACTGCTGGATCCAAATGCATTGTTTTTAACACATCTAAATGCCTACTTAGAGGCATTGTCAGACAAGTCAGTACAGGCCTGCAAGACCTTCTGTCATGCATATGGTTAAGTGGGTGGGGTGGGACTGTGTCACAGTCATCCATCACTCTCCATCAATGTCACTACCACCTGCAGGGACCTAACCAATTGTCAGTCACTCACTCAGAGCTGACAGCTGGCCATCAATCTGGGATGGTTGAGCTCTGCAGCTCTAAAAATATGGGATGCTTGAGTAACTCTTATTTGCTAAGATCTGAAACACATGCCTATTAAAGTTTGAGAGGAGTTCCACAGCCTCAAAATCCCTTGGAATATTAGAGGTTCTGACTCATCTACATTAGTTCAACTATGACATTCTACAGTCAGGCAAAGAAATGATAGGATTTAGGCTTTATTTATCGTAAATTCTAATGATTTTTTTTTCATTCTTTAAAGTTGAACTCTATTATTTACTCAAAAGCAGGATAAAGTTTTAGCCTGTCCTTTTCAAATGAAGGAAGGAAGGAAGGAAGGAAGGAAGGAAGGAAGGAAGGAAGGAAGGAAGGAAGGAAGGAAGGAAGGAAGGAAGGAAAAGAAAGGGAAAGGAAAGGAAAGGAAAGGAAAGGAAAGGAAAGGAAAGGAAAGGAAAGGAAAGGAAAGGAAAGGAAAGGAAAGGAAAGGAAAGGAAAGG
>NC_058133.1:395844409-395864333 GCF_016433145.1 Gracilinanus agilis | reverse complement strand
AAGGAAAGGAAGAAGGAAGGAAGGAAGGAAAGGAAGGAAGGAAAATAAGAAGGGAAAGGAAGGAAGGAAAGCAGGGAGGAAGGAATATAGGAAAGAAGAAAGGAAGAAAGGAAGGAAAGTAGGAAGGAAGGAAAGAAAGAAAATGAGGGAGGAAGGAAAGGAGTCATTACCTTATTTAATGACTCACCAGATTAAAAAGGGACCATTAGTGAAATTAAAAGGTTTACCTGAGAGATCTCTATCAAAGAAGGGAAAAGATAGCAGATAAATCCAAATAATGGAGCAAAGACTTACATTTTATCTCATGTCTTAATAGTTCAGGTGTTCTACAGGAGAGAAATTATTGAGATATGTTCTCTTTTCTTTTTTAAAAATCTTCACCTTTCATCTTAGAATCAGTACTGTTTATTAGTTCCAAGGCAGAAGAGTGGTAAAGGCTAGGCAATTGGGATTAAGTGACTTGGGCCAGGGTCACACAGCTAGGAAGTATCTGAAGTCATATTTGAAGCTAGGACCTTTTGCCTCTTGACCTGTCTCTCAACTGACTGAGCCACCAGCATTAAAGGAAAGTAGGTAGAAGGAAACTAAACATCTCATCTGCAGGTAAGCACACTAGCTTTGGTATCTTGAAGTTCATCCATTTTTTATGATTCAGAGTGAGGGAGATGTAGAGAGATATTTGATAGATAGATGATAGGTAAGTAGACAGATACAATAATTATTAAGCAAAGCATAGATGATAGTGTCTGACCTAAACAGCTGACATTTTAGCGGGAAAAGACAACAGGTAAAGGGAAGCTAGAAAGGGAGAGTGAACAAGTAGAGTACATGAGGCAGCATAGCATGGGAATGAAAAGGAAGTGCAATGGAGCACTATTTCTAGGAAAAAGAAGATACTATTGAATAGGTTGATTTATAGGAGCTCAGTATTCCATAGGAAAAGCTCAATGCTTCTGGTGGGGAAAGATAGGGGGTCAATGGCTTCAATTTAGATGGCATAGAGTAGAGATGACTGGTACAATGTCCCCAAAAAACAAAGACTGAAATAAAGCGACAATAGCTTGCCCAAACTTCGGCAAGGCTGTCTTTAAATAGCTACCTATCATATAGCATAGATGTCTAGGAATAAAATGGAGATTCTGTTTCAGAAATTTTTGAAAAAAAAAAGTTTTTAGTTACTTATGCAGAGAGATATCCTGAGACTCTTCTAAGAGTTATCATCCAAACTTCTCTACCATAGTTCAGCAGAAAATCTTGAATAGTAGTAATATTCTCCATCAGATCAACAGAGATAATGAGGGGAGACTTGAGTGATATTCATCATGTATTTATCAATCAATAAATTAATTAATTTAACAATAGTTATTGAACATCTGCTAAGTATAAGGCCCTTTATATTAGGTGCTGGGTGAGGGACCATGAAATACAAGGCACAGTCATTGTTTTTAAGGAGCCTACAATGGGAGTGGGCAGGAAAATAACTGTACAAAAATAATTACAGTGTGAAGTTTTCCAGAGTTGACTTTTGTCATTGAGTTGCTTGAGTCCATTGTATTTATTATACTTTTGATTTGGCTGCATATCACATAAGAAGTTTTTTGGATGTATTGGTTATTTAGCTGAATGGCTTTTTTCTCTCTTTTTGGATATAGTGAAAAAAGTAGAACCAAGAG
Organism: Gracilinanus agilis; assembly: GCF_016433145.1. Taxonomy (NCBI): domain Eukaryota; kingdom Metazoa; phylum Chordata; class Mammalia; order Didelphimorphia; family Didelphidae; genus Gracilinanus; species Gracilinanus agilis. The sequence continues at coordinate 395,862,660 of NC_058133.1, read as the reverse complement.
AATGTTATATACAACAACAGAAATATTGTTTGAAGAATAATTAGTGTGTGTCCACCTCCAGAAAAAGAACTAAAAACAGAAATAAGCAAGAAATATACATACATATATATACATACATATATATACATACATATATATACATATATATGGAGAGAGAGAGAGAGAGAGAGAGAGAGAGAGAGAGAGAGAGAGAGAGAGAGAGAGCTTTTTTTGTCAAATAATGCTTTCTTTAGTATAGAGAGGGAAGGGAGAGAGGGAGATGCCTAGGAATTCTAATGTAACATAAAAACACAGATACATTTTAAAAGAAAAAAGAAAAAACTCTCCAATCCTCAGGGACACACTTAGAATCCTGAGGGAGAGTTTCCTTCTGGGAAAGCAACTTTGCCAGTGTGACCAGGAATTAGGATAAGGACTTTCATTAAATTATTATATAAGCTATATTTTCATAAGGGATGGACACTCTGAAATGTCAGAAATGTAAATGATCTAAAAACACATCAATGAATTTTACTGTACAATTTTTAAAAACAAAATTATGAAACTGGCTATTTTCCTCTCATCAAAATAAGATCCTTGGGCATCTCTCTTTTCCTAAAAGCTAGAGATGAGCAATCTTCATTCTTTAAGAGCAGTACTCTCAATAATTGGAGATATGAGTCTCTAATGTAAGAATCACACCTGTCTGTGGAGGGAAGTCCTCTGTAAATTGTTGTCATCTAGTTTTATTTTCAGGAGCTAAGAATGTTTCTTCTGATATTAATACCTCAATAAAGCATCATTCTACAAAGCAACAGTGACCACTGTATTTGAGCCTTGGCTTAGTAACATGGGGAGAATTGGTTATGAACCCCAAAGAGGAAACTTAGGTGAAATACTCATTTGAATTTATGTTTTGTGTGTGGAGTCTTAGCACCTCATTTTGAATACTGGGAAGAGTGTTAGAACTGGCTTCTGAAGAACTAAATTTAAGAATATCATATGACAAATAATTGAGCTTCTCTGGATCCATTTCCTCATTGATAAAATGGAAATAATGGTGCTTGCACTAGCTACTTCATCAGGTTACTGAAAAAGAAGATTTGAGAAGCTAAATTATTATAATTGAACACTTACTATTTATAATATTATTAATAAATATTTAAAAAATTTTTAAACACAGGTTCAAAAAATCAATTTTCCAGATTCTTGATGAAGAAAGCATTGTTAGCAGTTATATCTTGTTTGGATTTTTGTTTTCATTGTTGTTATTGTTGTTTTTAGATGTGGGAACTTTGGGGAACTTCAGTTAGCAGGGTAATATGGTAGTCAAAAAGATCCAAAGTGATCTTGGGTTTAATAGAGAAGAGAAGCATAGTTTCCAGGAATAAGAAAGTGATCATTTCACTGTACTCTGCCCTGACTGTATCACCTGGAGTATTGTTGAGTTTTGAGCACCCCAGTTTAAAAAAGACATTGCTAAGTTAGTAAGTGGCCAGAGGAGAGCAATCAGAATGGTATTTATTAATAATATATAAGGATTGCTAGTACAAATATCAATAATATGAAAATAGGTCTTAATCAATGACACATGTAAAACCTAGTGGAAATGCATGTTGGCTATGGGAGAGGGGTGGAAGGAGGGGAGGGAAAGAACATAATTCATGTAACCATGGAAAAATATTCTAAATTAATTCATTAAATAAATAAACTTAAATTCTTAAAAAATTCATATGTAAGGGTTGATTAAAGGAATTGGGACTGGTTAATCCGAAGGAAAAAAAATGCAATGGTTCATCATAGCTGTCTTCAAATATATGAAGAGGTGTCAAGTGGATAAAGGGCTACTTTTGTTCCATTTAGCCCAGGAGGGCAGAGCTAGGAAAATTGGATAAGAGTTGCAAGTTAGATTTAGAGCTGATGACAAGACCTAGTTAGCTAGACCTGACGACAAGAAAAGCTTGTAACAAAGCTGTCTAAAACAGGAACAGACTGTCCCAGGAAGTTGGTTTTCCGTCACTGAAAGTCTTCAAGAAAAGGCTAAATGATCATTCATCAAGTATCTTTTCCCCCTTGCCTTCACTACTATTGGGCTTTTTGGACTTCATCACCACACCTCCACTCAGGCCTAGGTACCTTCCCGCCTACCAAATGCCATAAGCATGAATGGAAAAATCCTCAGTGTACAGTATAGCAGCGTAGTCACCTCCATCCCTATGTTTGAAGTCTCATGTTATTGGTACTGAGTGGTTATTTAGAGAACTGATGGGCAAAGAGAATGAGAGATTTCCACTAGTGAGTACCAAATAACTTTACATATCCATTCATATGAATTGGTCTAGAATCTACTCCACCATCAACGAAGTAAAAGCTTTTTTGTCACTTTTGAGAAATGTCCTTTTTTAATGACTTTTTTCCTCATAAGAAAGCTGCCCCTGAAAAATGTTTTGTTGTATTTTAACAGAAGTCCTGACTAAAGAGGTGAACCTGGTGGTGAAGAAGGAGATAGAAAATAGCTTGATTCTTCTCTAATCCAGTAGTAGTAGTAGTAGTAGTAGTAGTAGTAGTAGTAGTAGTAGTAGTAGTAGTAGTAGTAGTAGTAGTAGTAGTAGTGGTGGTGGTGGTGGTGGTGGTGGTGGTGGTGGTGGTGGTGGTGGTGGTNAGTCAAATGGAGAGAGAGAGAGAGAGAGAGAGAGAGAGAGAGAGAGAGAGAGAGAGAAAGAGAGAGACAGAGAAAGAGAGAGAGAGAGAGACAGAGAGAGAGAGAGAGAGAGAGAGAGAGAGAGAGAGAGAGAGAGAAAGAAGGAGGATGTGTAAATTACAAGAAAAATATCAAAATCTTCTGTCCCATGACTAACTGTATTACAAAGCTATTTATTTAGTTCTACTTGGTGACGATCAGTTATCCATATCGGGGAGTAATAAATATAATTCCCTAAAGAAATAACAGTTCCATTTCAATAGTCAAAATCAATGGTTTGGTCTCAGGATCCCTTTGCACGGTAAATAAATTATCAAGCATGTTCAAAGAGTTTTTATATGGGATACATGTTGATATTTATTATATATGATGTTAAAACATATTTGCATTGTTCTGAAAACAGTTTTGATCTCATGGACCACCTGTAAGTGTCTGAGGGACTCCCAGACCACATTTTGAGAACTCCTGCCTTAGACAATAATAGAAAAATAAACAAAAAATCCCATTATCTTCTTCAAGTATAAGGAAAGCAAGAGCAATGAAGCTGCTTGGGATTTTTTTCACTCCTAATAATAGAAGGATTATGAAACTTAGGGAAGATCAATTTTGGCCTTAAAGGAAAGATATTAGAATGTACTTCTTTCCCCTTCCCTCCTCTTTTTTTAAGAATTGGGGAACTATAGGCATTGAACACTACATCTAATGTTAGGCTTTTTTGAACTGTTTCCAACCTCTTTTTAATTTTTTATTGTAAGAGATAATTCTCTAAGATGATTATTTGCCAAGATTCCTAGATTAGTGCAGACGCAACCTGGGATCCATTAAAAATGTAAAGGACGTAAAAGGAAAAGTTATTGATAAGATGATTTAAAAACAAATTTGAAAAATAAATGCAGAGAGGCGAAAATAAGTAAAAGCTATAATATGCCTTTCTAAATTAAGAATCCAAATACCTGGATTCAGGACTTTATCATAACGAAGTTGTGAATATAGTAAATATATACATATATGGTTTACTCGATAGAGATTTAGACTTGTATGCAGAAACCCTGGGTTCTTGTCCTAATTCTGCCATTTATTAACCATGGGGCTTCTAGAAAGGATCTTAATCTTTCTGAGTCCTATTTGCCTTCTCCACAAAATGGAGGTGTCAATACTTGCCTTGAGAGAGTTGTTTCCAGAAAAGCCTTCTGCAAGCCACAAAACCTTCTACTGATGCAAACTACTGTTATTGTTAACATTCACTTTAATGAAGGTTGTCAATGAATTCTGGTAGTTGATACATTTCATTCTTTTAATTGCTGTAAATATTAATATCAAGCCAAGTTCTAGAGATTCTGAGTTTCCTTGTTTGTTTGCTTTTTGGCAAAAATGAATACATAAGAAAATACAAAGAAAAATTCTTGACTTGCCCCATCATCTATTTTTCCCAGTTATTCTCCCTCTCCCTGACGTGCTGAAATCCCTCACTTAGCCTAAGTGTAGAGAAAACTTGAACAGCTCCTGGGAAGCCAGTCCCCACCATTCAATGTAAACCAGCAGGGGTTGCTAGAGAACAACCCAGGCAGGCATCCTTTCTCTTTTTAAGAATGGTATAAGCACAAAGTCAGAATCCTCTCATGGAAACCCCAAGGATGCAAGGGAGGATTCAGAGCTTTAAGAATCACATAGTATAAGCAGCTGGGCAGGACAAGACACTTAATTTAAAGGGACAGAAAGAACTACTTCTGACTAAGAAAAAGACAATATGATTAAACAGAATTCATAGAATTCTGCAACAATGCCAGATCTGAAATAGAAGGATCTGGGTTTGATTTCTAACTTGGCTATTTAGTAGCTGTGTGATTGAGGGCAGGGAAAATCATTTCACTTCTGCAGGACTCAGTTTCCACATCTGTAAAATGAAGAAAGTGGAACAGAGGATATCTAGGGTTCCTTAGAATCTTATATGTTCCATAAACTTATAGGGAACTGTGTTCCATATAAGGATAACAGTTTAAAAAAAAGTTTCTGAATTGACTGAGAAATAATCAATAGGTTGTGACCATCCACTTCTCTTCAGCAACTTCCCTGGAGAGCCTAGAAGCTGTTCTGTTCCTAAGAAAAATGGATAGAACAAGGAGACAGAGAACAGAATCCAAAGCTTAGTTCTGATCTGCTTTGGAAGGGGACATTCTTTGATTTCGCTTCATTGGCAAACAAACCACCCAAAGCTTCCCAATAAGTTCCACATCTTGTGCTTAATCTTTCTATAAATGGCTAGTGTTATAGCCACTGCCGGAGTAAAATCTTTAGTTCCTGGTCAGCTGTTCCAGGTTAAACGGCCAGTTCCAGGAGGACAGTCCTGAAGGAGCACTTGCTATCTTGCTGCTGTCTATTGTGCTGAGGGTTTTGTTGGGATTTTTTTTTTTTGGCCCTGATTGTAAATGTTTTGAATTTAACAGACACCCAAATTCATTAAATGTGTGAAATGATGGGAAAAAAAGTGTGAAATTGTAACAGTCGGTTTGTGGTTGATTAATAGAAATCTCTTCTAACAATCCCCAGAACCTTCTGGGGGTCATTGGAACAGAGCAGCTGTAAAGACAGCAGGAGTGATTTAGCCATCGCCCAATGGGGGCTGTGCAGGGTTCTGAGCAAGTGGGAAGTGTCCCATGCATGAGTTCAGGCCAGTAGGAGAGGATTGGCTACTGCACTGTCAAATTAATATGCCGATCAATCAGCAAGGTGCTTGACACTCCGGTGTGAAGGAGCCCTTTTTTCCACTAAAGGACATCAGAGTTTTAAAGAAGCACCAGACCTATTTAACATGGACATTTTCCCCACTGTTCATGGTTTCGTCTGTTAAATCTTCATTCCGTAGGCTGATTGCCTATCCCATGAGCAGAAATAGACAATCCAAACTATCTCAGGATCCTTTAACACTCTTCAACAGTTCAGATTTACTGAGCACGCCACTTCTGGGCTGAAATGGATCTCTCTCTCTCTCTCTCTCTCTCTCTCTCTCTCTCTCTCTCTCTCTCCCCATATATACACATATATATGTACAGATAGATATAGATATAGATATAGATATATAGATATATACCCCCTGTATAGATATAACAAAGCAGGGGAGAGATGGAAATACAAAAAGCCTTCTAAATATTGAGGGATCATATTTTCCCATTTCTTCACTCACATTCACTTCCTCACCCCAAACTTGTAGTCACTCTCCCTCTTTGAACCCCTCTTGCAGCCTACCGTTCTGTGGCTGAAAGCAAAAGAAAAAAAAGAAAAGAAAAGAAAAGAAAGGAAGAAAGAAAGAAAGAAAAAAAAAGCTTTTGGAGAGGTACAAAGGGGACATCAAAGTAAATGTCCTCACATTGACATAAGGCTAGAATAATGGTGACCTAGCAGCTAGAGACTTGGCCAAATGCTGAAAGTAATTCACGCCACTCACTAACAATGGGGGATGTGTGACAATGATATATACCAGAAGACTGAGGACAGCTACTTTGTGGGGGTTTCGATGCCCCACAAACCCAATTGTAGGCAGATCAATACTGTCATAAGACAATTATCAAAGACCATCAGCACATCATATTTTCATACCATAAACAGCTCAAGGCGCCAGGGATGGCTTTCCTACAGAAAGCACATAGCATAAATTTGAAGGGTGTGAAATTGACATGATTAATAATTATAGTTATTAGCACATGTGCCAGCTGCTCATGTATGGTTTATCCCTTGATTTATGGTGCCATAAATGCCCATATCTCCCTCTGATGCAGAATCAAGGGGGCACACAACCGTGGGCAGAATGTGCCTCTCTCATTGCCAGGAGTTTCGCCACAAATAAAAAGAAAAAAGTGGGCTGAAAATCACCCTGGATCAGTAGACACCTCGGTGAGAGGGAAGCGGGTCTTTTGTTTTCCAGGCTGCTTTATCGGCTGCTGAAACCTGTCTACTCAATGTCCTCGAAGCCTTTGAAGTTTGGACTGCAGCTAACAAGGGGCTATAGTTTTTTCCGCCCCCCCTCTCACTCCTTCACTCTGTTGCCAGGCTGCAGACAATCACTATATATATTACAGATGAAACCATGAGGACCAACAATAGGAGAAGCAAAAACTAATCTTTTACGTGCCAGAAGTTAAAGCTTTTGTTGTCAAACACAATTTGAGAGGAGTTTTCCTGGCTTTTCATAAAGTCAGTATAGACGGGGCTGGAAAAGATGTGCAAACAACTTAAAGATCTAAATGTGAGCGCCCATGCAATCTTCTTTGGAATTAAAAGAAAAATCAAAGTACATAGGGTCGGTTTTTCTCATCGTGAGCCTTGCTAAATTAGGATCAGAAATTCTCAAATATTTCACGTGATTTATGTCCTGTTAATTGATATATGCAAGAAAAAATACTTGTAGAATGTTAGAAGATGTGGGCTTATTTTCTTTTGGTGGAGCTTGATAGATCTTTGATTTCTAAAAATTTCTTGAAAAGCAAGTAGAAAACAGGTGGAAAGAGACCAATACTTCTGTTCATTTTAGGAGAACTTGATTTTATAAAGATGAGGAAGATGGGCAAAGTTGGGGGAGAAAATCCAAATTCCAAAAAGGTGGCTATGTTTTTTAAAAGAAGACCAAATATCAGACCTCAAAGCCAAATAATTTTGAGGATTATAGCTATTCATTATAGGAAGGCCATTTTGATTATCCATGTCTTACCCATGAAGTATATGTTCCTGAGGCTTTGTCCTAGGTCTTCTCTTCTTTGTCTTCTCTCCCTGTCTTGGAATTCTCCTTGACTCCCACAGGCTCAATTGTTATCCCTATACAGATAACTCTTAGATGCATATAATTTAGCTCCAACCACACATCCCTAACTACCTGACAGGAATCTCCACCTGTATTTCCCATATACTTGTCAAACAGCACATGTTTAAAATAGAACGTATCTTCTCCTCCACTCTCATCCTCAATCTGTTATTCCTCTAAATTTATTTCTATAGAGGGCACCACTACTCTTTCAGTCACTCATGATTGCAATCTCAGTCATCTTTGGCTCCTTTTCTCCCTCAATACCCATAATTGCCAATCTTATCTTGCATCTGACCTCCTTCTCTCACTCACCCAACTAACACCTTAATTCAGGTCCTCATCGCTTCTTTCATGGACTACTGCAACAGTTTCTCAGACTTTCTGTTTCTGGTTTCTCTCTCTTCTCCTATCTACAAGAGTTGTCAAAATAATCTATGTTACTTCCCTGCTCAAGAATCTTCAGTGGCTCTATAGTGTGTTTAAGACAAAAGTGATATCATGCCTTGCTTCCACCTGCTTTTCCATATTCCTTTCTACATTATTTCCCTTTTCTCATTCATGTTACATTCCAGTCAAACTGGTCTACTTGCTGTTCCCCAGTTGGGATTCTGAATTCTCTTTCCAAGTCTTTGCCCAGATTATCCTCTTGTTTCTGAAATTCTTCTTTCCTTAACTGCACCTTTTACAAGCTTTAGTTGCCTTCAAGACTTGGTTCAACATGGGCTGATGGGGATATTATTGGAGATGTAGACAATAAACAATAACTCTAGTCCAACTATCAATAATATAGAATTAGGTCTTGATCAATGATACATGTAAAACCCAGTGGAATTGTGGGTAGGCTACAGGGGGTGGGGCTTGGGGGAGAGGGAAAGAACATGAAATATGTAACTATGGGAAAATATTCAAAATTTTAATTTTAATTGAAAAAAATTAAAAATTAAAAAAGACTTAGTTCAACTACTAAGTGAAGTCTTTCTGAATCCCACTGGTTGATAGTGCCCTTTCTCTCAAAATTATCTTATACTTGCTAGTCTGTTATATCACCCTAATTAAAATGGTAGCTCATTAAGTATAGGAGCTGTCTTTTTGCTTGCCTTCGTATCCCTAGCATAGTGTTTTCCATACAGAAGGTACCTAATAGATACTTGTTGAATTTCATTAAAATAACATCTTCCTAAGACTTAGTGAAAAGTGTGTGGAATTTGGGAGTAGAAGATCTGCATTCAAACCCCACCTCTGAGACTTATTATCTATTAGACTTCCAGGAAGTCCTTCAACATTTCTGGACTTTACTTTCTTATTTTTAAAATAAGTTTAGACTAGATCATAGATATTAAGTTGTAAAAGGACCTTGGAAGTCATCTAGTCTTTATTTTATAGATGATGAAACTGAGACCCAGAAGAACTGTTTTACCCAAAGTAATATAAAGCAAAGTCAGGATTTGAACCCAGGTCCTGTGACTCCAGATCTAATGGTTCTACCACTATACTACTTTGCCTCCCCTGACTGAGATGGAGTCCCAGCTCAAAATCTATGATCTATATGAAAATTGCATTAGACTAAGAGAGTCTGTAGATTTACAAGGTCAATTTCCCAATTCAGTGCCATTTCCATGCCCCCTCTCCCTGAGCAACAACTTTCCTACTAGGGATTTCAAAGAATTCCCATCAACAAAAGGAATGTGAATGGTCCTCTCCAATCATTCCCAGTAACTTGACTGCTTTCTCCTCTCATTCTTTTCCCTACACATTATACACAATGATGATAAGATTGTGAACAAATAATAATAATACCTTGCATTTATATATATATATATATATCTTAACTTTAATCCTCATAATAAGTCTATGAGTTTGCTACCACAGGTGTTTTTATGCCCATTTTAGAGATGAGGAAACTGAAGGTCCATCTAACTAAAGTTAAATGAACTTTATGGTTTCAGTGTCAGTGTCAGAAATGGGATTGGAAACTAGGTTTTCACAATTGCCAAGTTTAACATTCTCTCTATTATGCCCCATGTTGTCTATGTAATCAAAGGCATCTATTCATCAGGATGGAGGATCCCTGTTTCAAGGAATTTAGCCTACTGATAAAAAAGTATAGATGATTCAGGATATTTCTGTTTGTCATGCTGAGGTAAAAGTAGAAGATACAAAATGTATGAGCTGCAGAATTGACCATTTTCAATGTCAAGAGTGTGGAAGGATAGTACTTATTGGAGAATCAGAATGGAAATGTAGATGTCCTTACACTTTCATCTCTTTAAGCATTGCCACATGCTATGGTCAATAACTTTAAGTGAAAACATATCTCAACAGTTTACAAAGTGTGAAGAAAGCCTGGGCATCTCTGTTGAGCAAATGTATTAATAAAACAAACAATTATAAACTTTTGGCCAAACATAAAACGTCCATGAATGATTTAAATCTTTGAAAGCCATTGGATTATAGGTTCTTAGCTTTTTATTGGGTCATGGATTCCTATGGACCTCTTCTCCAAATAATGGATAAAAAAAAATGCATAGGATTGTAAAGGAAGCCAATTATATTGAAATATAGTTATCTAAAGTATATATATATATGCATGTATACATGTAAAGTTCATATTCTTCCATATCAACAGCTACTCTATTAGATGAACTGAAAATAAACCAAGTGGAAAATCTATTTGGGCTGCTTACAGGACCTGATACAGATAAAACTTATATAAAACATTGAGATAGTTGGATAGGAATCAAGTATTAGAACATCTGGTAGCTTATATTAGAAACCTTTAAGCTTAGCCCCTAAGAAGAAATTGCTTAGAAGAAGGGAGAAGATCCAGTCCCGGGTGTTCACTCTGACTTCCATCTCCTCCTCCTCAATGTCCATTCTCCCCTTGGTCAGAGGAGCCTCATATCTTCAAAGAACCAGAGGATTTGGACTTTTCACCTTCATTCTAGCAGAGTTTCTGAGATAACTGTCACTGGTGTAGTTGTCTGTATTGGGAGAGAAGACAGATTCAGACCTCTGCAATGAATATGGCAGAAAAGCTATACCATGCCTAAGGTGAATCTCTTGAGTACCCCACAAAGGGAAGAAAAGGCTTCCAGCAACCAAGAACTATGTTATACCTTTGCCTTGTGTTCTCTAAACTTTCCCCTTAACTCTGTGTTGTTCTTGTGGGGGAATGTGATACAGACTTTTGGAGAAATCTCTTATAACTAACTGTTCTTACTAGATCAACTTATTAAGTATCTCTTTATTAAAGCTAATTAAATCTGACTGAGTAACAGATTTGATGATAAGAAGCACACTAATGGGGGCTCATAAGTTATAGAATTAGATAAATATTCCCCAATTCCTCAAGACTACCCTCCTTGATCCCTGAAGAGACAAAGTAGCCATGCTCTGTGGCCTCACCTATCAATGCATGGGGATTTGAATAACTATAAATAAGTGCTATAAAATCATTTTTAGTTATATTTTATATTTCTATAATCCAAAGGGATTGAGCATAAGGGATTAAATAAGGTAGAATCATGAGAGATTCTGAGTATAATTTACCTATTAAATTTATAGAAAGATTGCTGCGATCAGAACTTATACAGGAACCTGGTTCCCTTTCAAAGTCAGAATAGGAGTGTTCCATAGGTATGATGACCCATGCTTGTAATCCCCTGCTATTAAGGAGGCTGAGGTTGGCCAGTCTCTTCAGTTTGGGGGTTTGGAGCTACAGTGGACAAAACTGATTGATCAGTGTTCATACTAAATTTGGGAAGTATAGAAAAAGAGTAGATGTAAGCTCTAATGCTGATCAGTGGCAGAATGGGGTCAGTGAGTCAACTTTGCACTCCTATTCTAGGTGATATAGGGAGATCCAATTTTTAAAAAAAGGGAGAATGGAAAGGATGAAAATTCATTGGTCCCTTTGAACATTCCACAGGCTCATCATCAGAATCAACTGCATCACAGAATATCTCTAACTTATTACCCTGATCATCCATCCCAATGTAGTCTATGCTCTTAGGTGACTAGAGTGCTTTCTGACTTCTCTTTCCATACCTTGATATCAGGCATACTTTCATCTCCTCTAGTCAAAGCTTCTGGTCCCTCAGAATAACCTGTTTGATTTTTACTTGATTGTTTATTATTTATAATTGGTAGCTCTCTTCTTCCTTACCAATAGAAGCTTCTCTAGGTTCAAGTCCATAGCCTTTTCTATTGGTATTGACCCATTGTTCTCTTTTGATCCTAGCTGGTCCCTCGCCACTAATAGTTTATATTTTATTAGTTCTTTAAGGTTTGTAAAATGCCTTTATTTTTTCTCATTTTACCTTCACAAAAACTAGATGAAGTAGATACTAGAAGAATTCTATTTTTTAAATGAATTAATTTATTTCTAAAATATTTTTCCATGGTTACTTGATTCATGTTCGCTACTTCCCCTCTTCCCTCCCACTTCCTAGAGCTGACAAGCAATTCCACTGGGTTACACATGTAATACAAGAATTCTTATTCCCATTTCATCAAAAAGAAAATTGAGGCTCAATGGTCATACATATTAAGTGATGGAAATTGGGTTTAAAAATTGGGTCTTCTGAGATTCTAGGTCTACTACTCTTTCTACTACACTCTGCCACCATGACATAGCCTTTCATTGATTTGGGAATGAGATTTGACTAAAGCTGATGATCTTTTGATTTGGTATCTAGCCTTTACCACCTGCCTAAGTAATACTTAGGATCAAATAAGGGATAAATGTTGCACTATTTCAATATTTTGTGCTAATTTAATATTTTAAGCCAAGAATATTCAGAAGAAGTTCTCTGTTATGTTACGTGAAGCCCCTATAGACAATTTATATAGATATATAGACATCTATATAGACATAGCTACAGAAATATAGATATCTATAGAATGCTTATTGAATAATATTTATTGGCTAAAGTACTTTGTTAACCTTAAGTGCTAGCCATTATCATCATCATCATCATCTCATAAGTCTCCCATGATTCATGTGCAGCATCTTTAAGAAAATATCATAAGTCAAAGAAATTGGATTTTGTAGGAGTGAGCATCTGGACATCATTGAAATGCTGAGAAATTTCTCCAGTGCCTTTCAGACCCACCCCATTCTCTTCAGTTCTAGCTTAGCTCACTGTTCATGTGCAAAAACCATCCAATACATATTTAGATACTGACTAGCTCAATGAGTTGTCTACTATGATGACTCCATCTAATTGCAATCTCATTTAATTAGTTTCTCATCTTCATAAAATCTTTAGAAGGCATATACATGTGTGAAGAGTATCCATGATATAAATGTTTCGGGCTCCCCAAACTTATCAGATCTGTCCCATTTCACGTTATTTGTTAGTGTACTTCTATTTTCTTTTATCATTGTAATCTGGGACTCTTTCTAATCTGCTCCAAGTAGAGTGCTTCTATTAGACTGTTTTGGAGCTGAGCTCAGCTTCCATGGCCTCATCCAAGGACAAGACTTTGGGATGACACAGGAGTAATTCCTTGGACCCAATTATGGCAATAAGGGGAGGGAGTGGATCAAAGACGACTGGTCACTGAGCCAGGAAGATCACTTAGTCAATTCAGTAGAATTTAAACTATTCTAAAGATATGAGTAAGCAGTTCTCAGGGGGGAAATTATGTATAATCAGATGAAAAAAATACTCCAACTTACTAAGAAAGAAAATTAAAGAAATTCTGAAATTCAATCAGATTGGTCAGGAAAACAAAAAAGAAAATGACAACTGTTGGAATGGCTACTGAAAAACAGTTTGATGTACTGTTGGTGGACCAGTGAATGGGTAAAAACAATTTGGAAAAGTTATTTAGAATTATATGCATAAAGTTACCAAACAATGCATGTCCCTTGACCCAGTCATGACACAGCTAAACTTGTACTCCAAAGAAATGAAAGAAGGACGAAAAGATCCTATAAGTACAAAAATATTTATAGTAGCTCTTTTAGGGAAGACAAAAAAACTCAATAAGATTGGGGAATGGCTGAAAAAACAAATATGTGAATGGAATATTATCACAATATAATAAATGATGAAATGGTTTATTTGAAACAGACATAGAAATGCCTAGATGTACTAATGCAGAATGAAATAGGGAAAGCCAGAAGAATAATTTATACTATAAAATCAATATTGTAAAGTGGAATAATTTGTAAGACATTTTATGAACTGATGAAGAATGAAATGAGGAAAATCAGGAGAACAATTTATAAAATAATAACACTGTAAAGATAAATAACTTTTAAAGCTATAAGAATTCAATCAATGAAAAGACCATTCATAATTCCAGAAGATGAATGGTGAAACATACTATCTACCTACTGATGAAGAGGTGGAAGATTCAGGATGTAGAATATATATATATATATATATATATGTATATATATATATAATTTGATATCACCAAAAAACCTTGATTTGAGCCACCTGCTTGTGTCCACACATGACTAGTTCAGTAGATATTCATAGTACAGACCATTGCTTCAATTTTGAAAAATTGGTTATCTCTTAGGGCTCCACAGGATGAGAGTTTTGAGATATAGAAGATTCATCAAACTTAAATGCACAAAGTAAAGGAAGGCAAAGGGCAAGAATAAGAGAACTTAGAGCAAATCTAAAATTCACAATCACTATATTCTCTAATCTAGATCATCAGTCTAGAGCTTGTTCTAAACTCTATAAAATAATAATATTAATTCATTAGGACCTTGTTTTATGTGAACTTAACACATGCAAATTCAGATAGAGATGAGTGGCAATCAAAAAATTAAAGAAGAAAAATATTTAAATTAAAATAAAAATGTTGAATTAGGTGCTAAATCCATGCCATTTTCCCAAGTGGGTGAAGTCTCACACCAGTTCACTCAGTCATGCTCATTCTCTCTGAGAAGCATTAATGTGAGTCATTACATTGTTTTGCACCAAGCACTAGGTTCCAACATCAGTCTTTGTCCAGAGTTCTCCCTTGTAACAAGTCATAACCATGTAAAAGCAGTGCTCCTCTTTGTTCATTAATGCTATTTAGTTATTTATAAAGGCAAGAGTAGTAATTTTGGTAGCTCTGAAAAGTCTAAGAAAAATCATATAGTGCCTCAATATGATCATATAAAAATATTTATTAAATAATGGGGTTCACTATTACATTTAGAGATTTAGCGTTATTGTCCCCATTTTACAGGGGAGGAAGCCTATAATCATACAACTTCTGTGTGCAAGGGGCAAGATTTGTTATTCAGGTATTCCAGACTCCAGGATCCCATCATTTCTCTGCTCCACCTGTTCTACATTGCCTCACCTTTTAAATTCCATTTTCTAGAATCTTGGTTCATCTTTATACTATTTGGCGATGTAGTCTATAGTTACTAGCTTTTAGCGCGATATTGCCAAGGAAGGTAAATCTTTCATTGGAGATACAGGCTTTCTCTCTCACACAGAGATCTTTTTAGGGCTTATTACCACCCCAAAGCACTGTGCCAAGTCTGTAAAATGATCCATCATCTTTTACATGTCTTCATGCCTCTGTCCTTAGAGGCCTCAGTCATCAGCAGGCAACAGCTCCTGGCTTACTGCTCCAAACACTTCAAATGATGTTCATAGATGGTTGAGTTGGAAGAGTTTCCTGGAGGACTGGAAACATGGCCTAATACCAGATTTCAGATCCCTCATCACATCCTTGAGCCTGGTGACAAAAAAAAATAGGGACAGATTAAATAAAAATAGGTTTAGTATACAGGCCCTTGTCACTTTGTTAGTAACAGAGAATTAATTAGACAGATCATCAATTCTGACACAACTGGCAGCCTATCGGGTGGCAGGCAGAGAATTTTAGGGAACTTCTCTGGGCAGCCAAATTGGCTTAGAGACTATCACAGCCCAGATCTACTAATGATATGAAATACTTCTCGAAGAGCCTTTTCATCCCATGGCCTCAGTACCAATCCACTCACAAATATTTATTGTGGGTATAAGGCATATTTCAGAAACGTTAAGCGATTTGTCTCTGGTCACACTGCCAATAAATGCCAGAGGTGGCATTCAAAACAAAGTTGTTTTTTTTTTCCTGAAAGCCAGTCTTGGAGATTTACCACTATCCTATGTCTCCAAGAACTGTCTGGGTTATATCATGGTATCTGGCTAGTACATATAAGAAGGAGTTCAGGGGATCACTTGTAGTTAGAATGATCAGAGAAGGCTTCATCCAGAAGGTAGCACAAGCCAAGGGTGTGATGAAACCAGCTCCCATCCACTTGTGAGAGCCAGTCAAAGTTTCATTGTTAGCATTTATAATGAGATGGGATTTCAGCTTCCACTACAAATCAGGGCTTGATTTATTATTTTGTCAATTTTCTAGACATAAGAAAATGTTAATAATGAAGATTAAACTTAAACGTGTATCATTTTTGGAGAGTCAATTATTAAATATATACTAGCACACCTGGATGAATTTACACATTTGATTAATTTATTCTGTAACTCAACCAAAGAAGTACCTTTTTGTTTGTGATTGTCACCAAATGAAGATGAGGGCAACTTACTATATTAATTAGGATTGGGCTGAGAGGCATCCTCTCACATAAACCTACTTCATTTTTCAACAAATTCTTGCTGCCTTTGCCTTTACCTTCTACCTTCTACCTTGCTGCCTCTATCTTCTCTGCCTCTACCTTCTACCTGCCTTCTCTATACTTTCTTGAGTTTTCTTCCTCCAAAGCCCCATCTAGTGAGAGGGTTTTTGACATGAACTTTTTTCTCTTTCCAACTGATTCATTAGTAAATCCAATTGGCGAGCCAGTGGCAAATATGGATAGATCCTATAACCCATGAAGCTCATACATGAGCTGGTAAAGAAGCTTGTGAGTAGCTAATTCACAATGCTTCATTTATCCCTGCAGGCTGCATTTAGGTCCTCCTAGTCCTTTGAATAGGGCCATCGGAAAGTGTGATAAATTCAGATCACTGGACCTGTGTTCAAATCTCATCTCTTCTAATTACTAGCTAGGTGACCTTGGTTAAGTAACATGGCCTCATTCTTTATGTGTAAAATAAGGATAAGGGAGTTGGACTAGATGGTCTTTAAGGCCCTTCCAGTCTGACATCTATGACCCTAGAGCCCTTAGGGTCAGGTAAATGATACAGTTGACACAGAGCTCTAAGCCTGAAGCTTAGAAGTCTTGAGTTTAAATCTGGTAATAGATGCTTACTAGATATGGGACCTTGAGTAAGTCACTTAATGTTTGTTTGACTCAGTTTCCTCCTCTGTAAAATGGAGATAATAATACCTCCCAGGATTATTGTGAGGATCACATGAGAAAATAATTATAATGCACTTGGCATAGCGTCTGGCACATGGTATGTGCTGTATAAATGTTATTATATTTGTTGTTGTTGTTCAGTCATTTCAGTTGTGTCAGACTCTGTGATCCTTCTTTGGGGTTTCCTTGACAAAGATACTGGAGTGGTTTGCCATTTCTTTCCCTAGTTCATTTTGCACATGAGGAAAATAAGGCAAACAGTATAAAATTACTTTGCCTAGTGTCACACAACTAGTAAGTGTCTGAGGCTGGATTTGAACTCAGGTCTTCCTGTTTCCAGGACCAATATCTTATCTACTCTGCCTCCTAAGTGCCCCATAAATGCTATATGGTATCTTCTATAAAATGTTATATAATATACTGCTATGTAATATTATATAAATGTTCCAGTCATAGGTTATCGTTGATCTGTTCTATATGTATCTTGTATTTCCTATTTATTTACACTTCATATCTTCCTTTAGAATATAAGTTTCTTGAGGGCAGGAATTTTTTTTGGCTTTTCCTTGTGTTTCCAGGACTTAATATAGAAGTGCCTAGCATAGCAATAAATACTTGTTGATTGATTGACTGGAAATCCCAACAAGAGAAATCATTCCTCCTATAAACACAGAAAACATACACTTCCCTACAAGGCAGTATAGTGGGGAAAGGAAAAGGCTTAGAGTGAAAAACCTAGGTTCCAATCTGAGCTCTTCCATTTAATGGCTTTGGGACCTTGATCACTTAACCTGTATGGGCCTCATTTTCTTTTTCTGTAAATGAAGGGATTGTTGCAAATGATCTTAACGCCCTTTCCAGCTCACACAAGGGAGCAGGGATTCAGTTAGCTAATGCAGTGAGGCAAGGATTCTCTAAGTTCTTGAATTGTTTCATCTATGCCCAATTAATCTCTGAGAATTACTTTCAGAAATACTAAAGGTGGGGGGACAGCTAGGTAGCTCAGTGGATTGAGAGCCAAGCCTAGAGACGGGAGGTCCTAGGTTCAAATCTGACCTCAGACACTTCCCAGCTGTGTGACCCTGGGCAAGTCACTTGACCCCCACTGCCTATCCTTACCACTCTTCTGCCTTGGAGCCAATACATAGTATTGACTCCAAGATGGAAGGTAAAGGTTTAAAAAAAAAAAAAAAGAAATACTAAAAGGGCAATGAAGTGGTTCAGTGGTTAGAGAGCTAAACTTGGAGAAAGGAGGTCCTCAGATACTTTTTAGTTGTGTGACTCTGAGCAAGCCTCTTAACCGTAATTGCTGGAGGAGGAAGAAGAAGAGAAGAAGAAAGAACGAGGAGGAGAAAGAAGAAGGAGGGGGAGGAGGAGAAGGAGGAAGAGAAGGAAGAAGGAGGAGGAGGAGAAGGAGGAAAAGGATAAGAAGGAGGAGGAGGAAGAGAAGGAAGAAGGAGGAGGAGGAGGAGAAGGAAGAAGAAGGAGGAGGAGGAGGA
>NC_058133.1:395772085-395841589 GCF_016433145.1 Gracilinanus agilis | reverse complement strand
CCAGAAGAGGAAGAAGAAGGAGAAGGAGAAGGAGAAGGAGGTGGTGGAGGAGGAGGAGGAGGAGGAGGAGGAGGAGGAGGAGGAGAAGGAAGAAGAAGGAGGAGGAGGAGGAAGAGAAGGAGGAAGAGGATGAGAAGGAGGAAGAGAAGGAAGAAGGAGGAGGAGGAGGAGAAGGAGGAAGAGGATAAGAAGGACGAGGAGGAGGAAGAGAAGGAAGAAGGAGGAGGAGGAGGAAGGAGGAGGAGGAAATCTTCTAATAAAGGTTGCTGAGTTCTTTGCTGACATTTGAAATCATAGCTAGAGTTACGGTGATGATCATTCACACAGTGACCACAGCTGCCATATAAAAGTGTTATCTCTTCTCTAGCAGTGTTTGCTTTTGGGCGGTGAATCTTTTGCTGTTCCTAGCTCAGGACTGTAGCCAGCCCCTGGTTACTGTTATTGTTCATTTTCTATAGGTTTCCAGAATCTCCTGGGCTTCAAAACAAGGACTTGGTTGTATTATGTTCCAAAATGAAACCTTCGCTGTGATTCTGAAAGCAGAGTATCTACAGTGCAAGCAGTAGGTAATCCAAGAGTATTCCCACTACTGCAAAGTGCCACAAAATAGCCTCAGTTCTCCCACATTCCTTCATGAAAATAGTCATGATGGCTGTTTGTAGGTGTAGGTGCGTGTGTATCAGTGTGCCTTCTCTCCATTCATACAGTCATTATTCTATTTCAAATGCTCATCATTTCTTGCCTGGACTCTAACAATAACCTTCGAACTGGCTTCTTTATTTCGAGTATCTCCCGTCTCTGATCCATCCTCTAGAAACTGCCAAAATGGTATTTTAAAAACACAAGTCTGACCACCTCACTCCCCTGCTCAGTCAGCTCCAGGGATTCCCTATCACCTCTAAGATCAAATTAAAACTTCTACGTTTGGTATTTAGAGCCCTTTACAAGCCTGTTCCAGGTGTAATTCACATTACTTCTCTGCATATTCTATGGACTAGCCAAACTGGCTCCAATCAGCCTCTTTACTGTTCTTCACACCCAATATTCTGCCTCTGGTCTCTGTGACTTTTCACTCAGGCTATCTACCTTGCCAAGAATGAGGTACTTGCTCACCTCTGCCTCTTAGAATCAAAGCTCAGATAGGGTGTTATCTCTTAAATGAATCCTTCCCTGATCCCATCAGCTCCTAGACAATAATGCTTTTCCACCCCTTGAACTTATCTTATATTTTATCTGTTGGTACTGAACTGTATTATTTTCCCTGATTGAATACAAACTCTTTGAGGACAGAAAAGGTTTCCTTTTTTGTCTTTCTCACCCTATCCCCTAGCACAGCACTAAGCAAATTGTTTGTATTTAAATTGCTCTGTTGATTGATTGCTTTGAACCCTGGAAACATTTCTTTGGTAACCTCTAGGCTGAAGAAAAATCTATTTGGATGTCTCTGCGTATCCTCCAAAGGTAGGAAGTGTTGGAGGTACGACTCAAACTCACATCTTCCCGACTCCAGCTCCTATATTCTTTCCCCTCACTTGCTGGCTCCAAAAGTTGGCCTGGCATCTTTTTCCGTCCCATCTTGGCAGGTTCTTTCCACTGCATTCTCAACTTTAATAAAATATTCCATCTGTCATCCCAGGCAAAGGCAAGAGCTGCTATTAAGTGAAAATAGTAGAGCAGACATATAATTCATTCTTTGTATCTGTCCATTAAGTGTGAAATCAAAGCAAGCAAACAGCTTACATGTAATAACTGGCTTATGTTGTTTGTAATAGCACAATCAATCAATCAACAAATATTTATTGAGCACCTATTATTATGACCATAGCCCTATGTTAGACATTATGGAGGATACAAAAATTAGAAGTCATGAGATGGTAGATTAATAATTTATTTATCTCACAAATACTTCTTGAGCTTGTTAACTACATGGAATGTTGGGCTTTAAGAGATGCATAGTTCCAGCCCTTGTGGAGTTTATGGTCTAATTGATACAGGGTTTTTAAAGATGTATTTCAGGAAGGGCAGCTAGGCGATTCAGTGGATAGAGAACCTACTCTGGAGATGGGAAGGCTTGAGTTCAAATTTGACCTCAGACACTTATTAGCAGTGTGTCCCTGGACAAGTCACTTAACACCAATTCCCTAGCCCTTTCCATTCTTCTGCCTTGGAAGTAATACTTAGGATCAAATTAAAGACAGACAGCAAGGGTTTTTTGAAAAAAGATGTATTCAGGAGCATTCAAGTAAGGTTGAGAAGGGAAGAGAGAGCATAATCTTTGTCAAAGCACTGACAATCAATTCCGTTGAAATATATTAAATTAATATGTATCGATATCAGTTTTTAACTAATTTCCTAACTCACAAAAAGACTTAGCCTCAATTTTGTCCATGCCCTCCATACACACACACACACACACACACACACACACACACACACACACACACACACTAGAGACTTTCATCTTCGGAGAACTTCCTAATCCTGGTTGGAAGAAGGTCTCATTTTTCATATTTAACATTTTTAGTAAATGGACGTTAAAAGTCCCAACGCAATGCATACTTTATTCTTCAACAAATCTTCATTGTGCCATATCTGTACCTACTTTCTATATCTCTTTAGTTGTCTTCTTTACCACCCATGAAAATCTAAGGTATCTAAGGAAAATAAGAGAATTTCAGAGTTGGAATGTACCTCAGAGGCCGTCTATTCCAACAGGGACTGAAAAACCATCCCCTTCCCAATACACCAGCAACTGGCCAGCCAACATTTACTTTAATACCTCACAGACTTTTGTGGCAGTCCATTCTACTTTCAGGGGGCTCTAATGGTTTGGAAAAATTTTCTTTTCATCAAACTTCCATTTACTTTTTTTATATTTTTCATGCTTTTCTCCTAATTCTCCCCTCTTGGACCAAAGATATCAAGTCTGATCCCTCTTGCATGGGACAGTCTTTCACCTGCTTTATCTAAACTCTTATGTTCTTGAATCTTCTCTTCTTTTTTCCAGGCCAAACATCTAGAGTTATTTCAACTGATTTAGGTATCACATTAATTCAAGTTCTTTTGCCAATCCTGATTGCCTTTCTCTGACTGCTTGCCACCTTATCAGTGCCCATCCTAAGATATAGTGTCCAAAGCTGAATGTGATATGCCACATGTAGTCAGATCATGATAGAGAATATCATGACTATTAGATGGTGCTTTTTCAGGGAATCCATGCTTTTGTTAATGTGACCTAACATCAAATTACCTTATTTGATTGCTATATCATGTTGTCAACTCCATCAAAACCCCCAGATCTTTTTTGTTCCGATATGTTGTTATTAAACAATACTTCCTCTCATATTAGTGAAATTAATTTTTAAGCCTCAGTGTAAAAAGTTATCTGCTTATAGAATATATTGAACACTATTGCAGAAACGCTTTTTCCAGAAACACTTTTTCCATTAATATTTTTAAACCTTTGCCTCATGTTTTAGAATAGATTGTTAAGTATTGGTTCCAAGGCAGAAGAACAGTAAGAGTTAGGTAATTTGGATTAAGAGACTTTGCTCAGGATCACATAGCTAGGCAGTATCTGAGGTTGGATTTGAACTTAGGACCTCCCATCTTTAAGTCTGGCTTTCTATTCACTGAGCCACCTTGCTACCCTTCCATTTATTTTTATTAGGTTAAAAAAAGCCAAAGGTTAGACTAATATATCATACAAATATCACACTTCGAAGTCTGTTAAATTGTTTATCATTATAGTAAAATACTAAGGTGACTAAATCAGATTGATCATGAGATTGCCAAATAGATTATTTAGATATTGGCATAGAAATATCTCAATATGTTCAAGTTGGTGAAGAATTATCAATAACTTAGATCAGGCATAGAGTGTACAGCATACCAATCAAGTTTGAAAACAAGACAAAGCCAGTAGGGATGGTAAAGACAATGGACGACAATCAAGATCTAGAAAAGATGTCAATAGACTATAAATGATGAGGGTAATTGAATGGGAAAACATTTAAGAAGGGAACAGGCAAATCTCTACACTCTACAATTTTATTAATACAGGTTCAAGATGGCATGAATAGATCATAATTAATGGGAAAAAGAAGTCTAAATTTTTAGTGGGCTGTACAAGCTCAATGTGAGTAAATACTGTGACAAAAGCAGCGACCAAAGCTAATCTCCTAGAGAAAATATTTAGAGTAGGGGCAGCTAGGTGGCTCAATGGATAGAGAGCCAGTCCTGGAGATGGGAGGTCCTAGGGTCAAATCTAACCTCAGATACTTCCTAGCTGTATGATTCTGGGTAAGTCACCTAACTCTGACTACCTATCTCTTAATGTTCTATTTTGGAACTGATATTTAGTATCAACTCTAAGACAGAAGGTAAAAGTTTTATTTTAAAAAAACAAAATACTTAGTGATATGATAGTTATCTTTAAGTAATTGAGTCCATTAAGCAGGAGAATGGAGCAACTAGGTGGCACAGTGATAAAGTGCTAGGACTTGAGCCAGAAAGATGCATTTTCCTGAATTCAAATCCAGCCTCAAACACTTATTAGCTGTGTGGTCCTGGACAAGTCATTTAACCCTGTTGGCCTTCATTTTCTCATCTGTAAGATGGGCTGGAGAAGGAAAAGGCAAAGCATTCTATTTATTATCTTTGCCAAGAAAATCCCAAATAAGTTCAGACACAACTGAAAAATGACTGAACCAAAGGCAGGAGAATTAGACATATTTTCCTTGATCCCAGAGGGTAGAACTGAGAGCAAATGATGGAATTTGAGGAGAAGAAAATTTAGGTTCACTATAAGAAAGAACTTCCCAACAACTAGAAATATTCTAAAGTGGAATATGCTTCCATGACAAGTAATAAGTTTCTCCTTATTGGAGTTCTTCAAACAATAACTGGACAATCACTTATTTGGGATATTGTGGGAGGGATTCTTAACTACAGGTTGGACTAGATGGTCTTTGAGATCCTTTCTAGTTTTTAAGTCCTGTAATTCTTTGACACATCCTCTTGTAAATTTTTTTTTTCAGTTCAATTAATCTCAACAAAATGTTCCCTATAAAAAGATACTTTGCTAACTATTGAGACAAAAAAATAGATATGACACAGTCCCTGTCTGAAAGAAACTCACAATTTTATAACAGGAATGAGGTATGTGGTGCCTAAATAGGATAGAATGCAAACAAGTTCAAAAGAGAAGGTCAGTAAAAGTCCAAGAGTTAGAAAAAGTAGAGAACTGAATATTTGATTGAATCTTCCTTGTAATTATTTTCTCTTTCCTATATGCTTCTGCATAGACTTCTTTAAAGTTTTCTCTGACTTAGTTCTTATCCATTTCACTTTCATGCCATTCCTTTCCATTATGAAATATTCTCCCCCTCCACCCCTGCCCCAGAATTGTTTTCAAGGAACTAAATACCAGATGCGCGTGCCAAGTATTTCTTCAGAAATTTGGTCCGAGATAGCATTAAAGGCTACATATTTGTAAGGTTTTGCATTCAATGAATGCAACATCGATTTTGGTATAGTAACTGAGTCTAGTGAGAAGATGAAACTGTCAGCAGAGATGCCAGTGTTAGATAAAAGCAATTTACTAGACAGCTGGGATCATATTTACTTAAGTGAAGGGAGATTACAATAAATTAATAGGTTCAAAGATCCACCACAGTTGTCCAATGCTTTGGGGCTATTCTGAAGGTTCACTGCTTAGTTTAGGGACTGTGGCTCAGTATTTACCCTCATTTATAAAAATAACCTCAGATTTTCTTTCTAAGAAACAAGAAGATGCCCTCAACATGTGCAAGTGTATGCGCGTGTCAAAACGAAGCATGGCGCTTTGTATATATTTTGGTAGTCTGTCAATGATACTTGTCCCTACAAGCCTTTTTCCTGAAGACTCTTTGTGTTAAAATGGGCATCTGCTCAATTCACCCAATTCAAAATGAAAAAAATTTGCATAATATGTATTTGCATAGCAGCAAGTGGGTGGAGTTTAGGCAATTGCACAGATGAACATAAAAATCAAAAATGGGCAGGAGGAAACTCAATTTCATTATAAAAAACCATGTTTGTTTAAACATTAAAAAGCTGTGTAAACATTCCAAATATGTTACCCATGGTTTAGCCTAGAAGGCCACCATTTTGTTCGTACTCCTTTAGCAGTACAGTGGAATCCAAATGAACCTGGGTTCTTTAATCCAGATCCTGAGTGTTCCATTCCCTGAGCAAGGGATGAAGATAGAGACTTTAGAAGTCATGATTGGGGAAGTTGAGATATGAAACAAAAATTAGAGACTGAGAGTTTGAAATTAGATTTAAGATTTAATGAAGATTATTGAGGCAGCATGGAAGCAATGGGACAAATAAAAGCTTTTCTAAAATAAAAGAAATTCTCAAACTAATGGATTTGGAAATTTGGAGATGAAAACGAATAAGATACAATGGGAAAATGGGAGTAGGACAAATATAAATAGAAGAGAAAATTCATATATATAGACAATTAGGGAGATTGGTCATATAAGTGTTCAGGAAAATTAAATTTAGAAATATGTTGACAATAATAGAATATGGTAGATACATATACATACATTTATGTATACATATGGCCTGATAGAGCCAAAGGGTACACCACCAGATTCAGAACTGATATTTTTCAGAATTGAATCTTACAAAAATGTATTATCATCTGTGGTCAGCAAACAAGACCATAATGTTGGGTCTATCACAGCACAAACAGTGTATTAATGGGGCCATTAATCACCATCAAAACTGTATTAGGAGTGAAGATAGCCAAAGAGAGCTTAACTGACAGCAAGTGGCCATAAACCTGTCCAAAAACTAATTTGATTACCATCATACCAGCATCTGTGCCACTTAGGAGGGTTCATTTTTTTGATGAAATTAAGTAGACAAGTCATTCATGCGTATAATAGACATCTAAATCACGGTAAACATGTTGCTGGCAACAGAAGTAGTTAAAGAAAGTGTGGGGATTGTTTTGGAGGATGAATAATAGGCGAACTCAATGGGTAGAGTCTTTCACACAACAGTTGGGTGCAAAAAACATTCAAACATTCAAAGTAGCTACTGTTGAAGCCAAATGCCAAGTGAGAAATGTCTCGATCCAAAGTCAGCTGTTGAAATTCCAGGAATATTGGTTGTTTACAAGAAGCATTGCTTTGCCAGTATAAACTCTCACTCTTTATGGGTCATAAATGTTCCCGGCAAACAATCTGTTTTATTTGTAGACAGTTGGATCAGTTATGGTTTAGTCTTGACAGACGGGATTGTAGGACGTCCCATTTAAATGAGATAGTAGTCTGATAAGAGCTGAGTCTAGATCTTCCATGTTAGACCAAAGAAGAAAAGAGATCTGGTGGGGAAAAAATCTATGTGGACACTGACAAATCCTACTTACACATTTGTCAGATTAAATACATTAAGAGGAACTGGGAATCGTTATAAAAGTTGTATTTTAGTTCACTTTGTCTCAAGACAAAAAAACATCTTCTTTTCACACATCTCTGATGCTTTTGTCCTTGAAGAAAATGTGTCCTTTTTCTTATGGTCCTAAACTATTCCAATGACCCAGAAATTCAATAGTACATATTGTACAACAGTACAAAATCCGACCTCAAATTTAATTTAAGGATCAAAGTGCTAAGAGTTATGTTTATGCATAAAAAATTGACTACTTAAATTTAAAACAAATCATTTAAAGAAAAAATACTTCAAAAAACTCACCAAACTTTCAATAAAATGGTCATATCATCAATGTAGATAATCTCTTCAAGTATACACATTGCAATCCATCCATGGCTGTCCCTCATATACAAATATTAACCATCTCCTCCCATAAATCTTTTGGGGAATATCTAATATAGATCTAAGGCATCTCAGGAGTCTTTGAGTCTAAATATTTTCTTGTAAAGACAGGAAACTGAGGCCGAGGGTGGTTAAGTGATTTGCCTGTTTTACACAGCTAATAAGTATCAGAGATGAGATTTGAACCCAATTCCTCTGACATCATCATCAACAGTTCTCTTTCCCCTCATGCTGGCTCCTGTTGCATGAACACCAACAGAATATATAAAACACCTACCAGTTATCCCTCATTTTCACTACCTGGTCAGGACAGCATCCACTCCTGTCCCCATAAAATGCCCTAATGCTATCTTTTATGTTGCTTACTCAGTTTATTTGTAATGAGTTACAGCTGCTCATACCTACTATGCTCTTCTCTGTTAGCCTCTGTATAATCCACAATTTTAATTGTAAAACTGAGCAGCCTTAAACCTTCTATGGAATATATTAGGATAATCTCATTTAATATTGGTTGTCACCACATGAAATCCAGCCATATAGTATTATAAATTCACCTCCTCCAACCTCAGCAAATACAGTCGGATATAATCATATCTTTATGCAAAATATACACCTGCCACATGATAGCATATAGTGCTTGCTAATATTTATACAGAGCTTTAAGGTTTTCAAAGTGCTTTATAAATATTATCTCATTTGAGCCTCACAACAATTCTGTAAAGTAGGTATTATTATTATCCCCATTTTAGAGATGAGTTCACTGAGGTACAGAGTGGTTAAATGATTTTCCTAGTGTCACACTGGTCAGCTTTGTAGAGCAGTGAACACTAAAGTTAGGAAGATGCCTCTTCTTGAATTCAAATCCAGCCTTAGACATTTACTAGCTGTGTGACCTTGGGCAAAGCATTTAAGCCCAGTCAGTTCCTCAGCTATAAAATGAGCTGGAGAAGGAAATGGTAAAAATGCTCCAATATCTTTGCCAAGAAAATCCCAAATGGAGTCGAGAAGAGTCAGACCTGACTGAAATGACTCAACAACAACAAAAACAACAAAAGTGTCATCCTAATACTACCTAGACAGCATGTACCAAAAGCTAGATTTGAACTCAGATCTTCCTGACTCCAAATTCAACACTACAATATGGTACTTTTAAAATTTCACCCAGGGAGTAAGGTGATCCAGTGGATGAAGAGACAGGGTGTCCTGGATTCAAATCTGGCCTCAGACACTTCCTAGCTATGTGACCCTGGAGTAAGTCACTTAACCCCCATTGCCTAGCTCTTATAGCTATTCTGTCTTGGAACCAAAACAGAGTTTGGGTTCCACGACAGAAGGTAAGGGTTAAAAAAAATCACCTATGAAAATTCTCAGGAAAATGAAGAAAAAAGACATTTTTTTTAAGATCAAGATTAAGATCACCCTTTACCTAGAAGTCCCAGAATCAATACAAGAGTGACATTTCTCTTCAGTGCCTTTGGAAACAGCTACTAATGCCAAACACCTTGCTGCTGCTGTGAGAGTAGCTCAAGCCATGGGAAGCTGACTGCCATTCACAAGCTGATGCCTTGTAGGCTTCCACATCTTACCTGAGTTTGCAGATGGGCCATTTCCCAGGTGGGGCTGGCCAAACACTCCTCATTAATCATGGCTTAAACCTCTCTCAGTGGGAAGACCTCAGGTTAGACATCATTTGGAAACAAATTGGGTGAAAAATAGCTCTGACAATAAGGAGACTACACGGAATTCCCCTGTGAGAGCTTCAGCAGTGTGAAAACAGACTCTTCCAAGACACTAAATGATCTGTCAGTTAGGGAATGACATTATAATCCAGTTTTATGTCACATGCCGCTTGAAGCAGTTGCTGCAAGCTCCAACCTTTTCTTGTTGGTTTTCTAGGCTTACTTCAATTAAAAAAAATGTTTGGATCAAAAAAGGGAGAAAAATATTCCATCCCGGAGAAGGAGATAGCCAGATGCTGCCAAAGTTAAAATGATACTTGTTCAGGTTTCCTGTTGGAACTAAAAGAGCCACAGGGGCATAAAGTAGAGGCCTGAATTATTTTGTAGGATACAAAAAATTTGGAACTGTGACAGCACAAATTACCCCTCCATTTGAGGAGAGCTCAACCACTTTTCTTTAAATGCTATCCAAGCTTGAGAAGCTCAGGAGGAATTAACTTTCCTTTGGCGCATTTTTTTTTTTTTNGAGATGGTGACTGGCTATACTTCTTGCATGAATGATCACAGCACTGGTCACCATGCTTAGTGTCTTCTACCTTTCCAGATCTGCTAGACCATCTTGAGTTATAAAAGGTCTTTCTAGCATTGCTGTCTCTTTGGTCTGAGCTGGTGTTATTGCCCTTCCTGAAGTTTATTTGTTTTTTATAGTGACATGACCATAGCAGATGACCAAAAGACCCACAAAGGAAACATCTTTTTGAATTGTTCTTGTTCCTAAAGGTGCTAGGCTGTCTAGACTGATTGCACCCTCTACTGGCCTGGAGTGCAAAGTTCTTGAACTCCTCAATTTATTTGTCCTTTTTAGCTTGTTTTAACTGCTTCTTAAGGTCTGCAATTACTGCATCCTTGTCAGTTTCTGACTGCCTAACAGCCTTAAGGTCTTTGGCCTTTGAGTCATGAATATATGAGGCATATTGTCTTAAGTCCTCAAAAGATAGTTTCCCATTGAGGACAGCTCTGCCTGAAATATTGTTGGATTGGCAGAAATACACCCTTAACAAACTGTCTCCTGATGTGATCAACAGTTTCAGGTAATTGGATGTCTCTCAGGCCTAGGACTATCTCAGCTGACTCAATTAGTTTGTCAAGGAAATTGCTAGGGTGTTTATCTTCCCCCTGCCTCAACCTTTTGAATTTTGACCAGGAATTTGGTCTTTTGGCATGGAGGTGCATAGCCTCCAAAAGATCAGTCCGGCATTGCAGCAAATATCTCATGTTGGCATGAGACGTTAATTCAAGGTCCTGGTGCATGGTAGGCCTTGCAGTTAAGTTAGGGTTGGTCCTAGTCTCTTGGAGGAATTTGTCCTTCTCAGGTGGAGAAAAGAACTCCCCCAGTAAAAATTTGACATCCCCAAAACTTGGGTTGAAAAGGGTGAAAGCTCTCATTTCCTTAATACTCTTATATGGGCTGAGGTAGAACTTGGGGAAACGGTGCCTGAGGACCTCAAGATCATTAGGGGTGAAGGCTTTATATGATTTGACATGTTACATACCCCCATCCGGCTGAACAATGGTTTGATCCACAATAGGGAGAACAGAGATGGTAATCTCCATCTCAGTAGCCTTGTCCTCAGTTTTACTAGGTCTTGAACTTGTGCCTGTGCCCATTTGGTTGTTCTCAATGATCTCTAATTGGAGAATGGTGTGTTCATCCAATTGCTTTCCCTCACAGATCTGTTTATTAGCCTCAACCAGTAATTTGATTTGTTCTTTTAAAGCTTGGACCAAGGAATCATTGTTAGTAGTGGGCTTCACCATTCCCCACAGATGCTCACACACCCTTCTTAAAGCTCAGAGACCTTGAAAAATGGAGAGCACAATAGCAGCCATAGTTGGGAGATAAGATATACACTCAGCCAGTTTCACCGCAAGCTATCTATATGAATCATAAATAACAAGCAGCCTTAGCAGATATTGTGGAATAGTAAAAAAAACCAGAGCTGATAGGCTCCCTGTGAAATCGTCCATAGAAGCAAGCAGAAGCCGCTTAAAATAAATATCATTCTTGCCAAGGCCATTGCTATAAATGTTAATGAAAAACAATCAATGTAGGTTCTTGACCTAAGCTGTGCTCACCAAACTGTAACCAAGGAGCCCAAAGTACCTCCTCCCTAACCCTTGAGATGAGAGAGAGAAGTGAAGCCCCAGGGCTTTGTGGACCCCCTTTTATACCCTGTCCTTAACTGTCATCCTGGCACACACCCTGGGTGCTCTGCCAGGTTCTGTGTTCCAAAGTGACAAACTGCTAAACTTACACCCACAGAAAATGGCTACCCTTTTCTGCATATCACACTATATGGGTATATGATTGGGGGTTTTGGTTTTAAAAGATCACTCTTTTTAAAAAAATGAATAATGTGGAAATAGGTTTTGAGTGACAATGCACTTATAACCCAGTGGAATTGCTTGTCAGCTCTGGTAGGGGGAGGAAAGAAGGAAGGGAAAGAATAAGAATCATGTAACCATGGAAAATATTTTTTAAAATGAAATTACATTTTTTAAAAAGTGGGATCTCTTAAAAACTGACCAGAAAGGCCTCCTCCACTGTGACACCCTGGCAAGTTTGCTGGAGAATGTTGGCAGCCAGCTTTAACTAGAGAATTGGGTATGGCTTAAACCTGAAATGTTCTAGAGTTGAGTCCTAGGAGAGTGGGGCCATGGGCTTGAGGCTGCAGAAAACAGGAGGCAGAGGGGAGGGGGCAGGAGCATTCTAGGAGTGAGGCATTGCTAGGGCAGATACAGGTAACAGAGCGATGTTATTTGAGGATCTAACAGCAACAGGGCAGAATTTGGGCTTGGAGTTCTCAGGCCCCTGCCAGCACTTAACATTCCAGGATTCACTGAGTGTTAGATGGTGAGGGAAGAGAACAGATGAATGATATTCGATTAACCTTCATCTGCTCCTCTCAGAGAACATTCAGCTCTGCCCAAGGCATCTTGACTCTCATGACCAAGACTTCACCTCAGGTGCTGCTTCAGTGAGGCCTGACTTTCAAAAACTTAACTTTATGTATTGCCATCCTTGCCTTCATTTCTTTAGCTCAATGTTTATAGGAATGTTTCCTCCCTGCCAAACACAGGGCTTGGCATGCAGTCATACTGTACATATGTTTGTAGAAGAAAAGCAGGAAAACAAGAAAAAGAGGAAGAGAGGAGATAAAGGAAAGCAAGCAGGGAGGGAGGGAGGAAGGAAAGAAAGGAGAGAAGAAGGAAGGAAGGAAAGGAGGGAGGGAAGAAAGAAGGAAAGGAGAGAAGGAAGAAAAGGAGAGAGAAGGAAGGAAAGGAGGGAGAAGAAAGGAAGGGAGGAAGGGAGGGAAGGAGGGAAGGAGGAAGGAAAGGAGAGAGGAAAGAAAAGAAGGAAGGAAAGGAGAGAAGGAAGGAAGGAAAGGAAGGAAGGAAGGAAAGAAGGAAGGAAGAAGAGAAGAAGGAAGAAGCAAAGAAGGAAGGGAGAGAGGAAGGGAGGAAGAGAGGGAGGAAGAAAGGGAGGGAGAGAAGGAGGGAAAGAATAAAGGGGGAGGGAAAGAGGGAAGTAAGAAAAGAGGAATTAACAATGGATATTTAAAATAATTAAGTTGTAATAATGCAGAGTGTGATTATAAGGAAAGTATTACATCTCTGCTAATTCCAGTCAGCAGAGATGCTCATGGCTTCCCATTCCAAAAGAACTCCTGGCAGCCCTAATGAGATTAGTTGAGCAGACAGTGCCCAACCACATATTCCAGTGAGGGAACCATAAGGACATCCTGCTCTTTTATTCCTCTGTAGGAGCTAATCTTGAGTCTTATCATTTTGTTCCTGCTTGTGGTTTTAACCTTTAAAAAAAACCCTTCTTACAGCCTCCTCAGCATGTGATTTCTTTTTTGAGAGGGACATAACCTCACATTCATGATCAGCCTTTCTCAGCAAATTCTTCTGATTTTAAGACAGATTTATCTTCAAAATTATTTTCCAAGTTCACTGAGGGAAGAAAAGAGGAAAGGAAGAAACAGAATTCAAGTCAACATCAAGCATTTATTATGCAAAGCAAATATAAGCAAAAAGAACATTCTCTGACCTCAAGGAGCTTATATTCCAATGAGAGAAAAGAGTAAATAAAAGGGAGCTGAGCTGAAAACATCTTGAAGGAAGGGGTGCAGTGGGAATAGGGGCCCTAGTGAAACAGTGCTACTGGCACCAAAGAAGGACATTGTGCTTGCAGTCAGAAAGACCAAATTTTAAAATCTGGTCTCAGACACTTACTTTGCCTCTGTTTCTGGTTAAATGAGAATAATAATAACACCTACTTCCCAGAGTTGTGAGGATCAAATGAAATAAAATTGTAAAATGATTAGCATAGTGCCTGGCACATATTACAGTTGAACTAGATGGATCCTGAGGTCCCTTTTCTCCATCTTTGTTATAACCAAGCAAGGAGATAACAAGAACCAAGTTGCTGGGATAAATCTTGCAACAACAACGGCAATAGCAGTAGCAAGACAAGAGTTCCTGGAGACACACTAGAGAGAGCTAGACCACATTTCTAAAATCCTTTCCCAGAAGCACATGCCAGGAGAAGCATTAATTACCTGAGAACCAACCTGGCACCTAGGAATGGGGATGGGACTCCCTGAAGGCCCAGAATAGTACTGACTGAAACAGACATTGTATCCCTTGCCCAAAGTTGTTTATAAATGGGCAAAATATTGTATACTGGACTGTTGGGGACATCATTTTTATGGTGTCAACTCAATTATTCAAGGGTAAAATTAGGCTAAATCCCTCAGAGGAAGAATGATGTTATTTTCATCCATGTATCCCTAGTAAGCCACATAATACATTGCAGAGAGTAGGTATTTTATAAATGTTGAATTAATTCTCCATGACCCGTGGGTCTCTATTGCCCTCTAAGGGTCTGGTTCTATCCTGTGGGCTCCATTTTGTTGCTGTTGTTCAGTTGTTTTTAAATTATATGTCACCTTTTGTGAGCCCATTTAGGGTTTTCCAGGCAGAGATACTGGAGTATTTTATTATTTTCTTCTCTAATTCATTTTATAGATGAGGAAACTGAGGCAAACAGGGTTAAGTGACACACTCAGGGTTACACAGCTAGTAAGTGGCTGAGTTTAGTTTTAGATGTGAGTCCAAAGATGACTACAAGCATTCCAAACTCATGTTAAAATTTCCAATTTAAAATGTCTATTAAGGGAAGCTAGGTGGTTCAGTGGAAAGAGAACCAATGTGGAAACTGGAGGTCCTGGGTTTGAATCTAACCTCAGACACTTCCTACCTGTGTAACTCTAGGCAAGTCACTTAATCCCCTATGCCTTACTACTTTTTTGCATTAGAAACAGTACTTAATATCTCTAAGACAGATAGTAAGGTTTTTTTTGGGGGGGGGTTGTTTTTGTTTTTTTGGTTTTGCTTTATTTTGTTTTGATGTCTTTTGGCAATTGGTAATGCAGGACTATATCTCAGAAGAAAGACTAAGGCTAAATATATAGATCTGAGAATAATTAGGATAAATAAACCCACGAGGGTTGAGAGTTCATCCAGGATGTTTAGAGAGACGTGATGAGCGTCTATCTACAATCAAGTGGGCAAAATATGAATAATGATTCAGCAAAGAAACCTGAATAGGAGCAGTCAGGCAGGTAGAAGGAAATCCTTCTAAGAAAGAGGAACATTTCAAAGATCAAGGAATGAGCCAAAAGCTAGGAGGAGAGAGCAATTAAAGGTAAGTGCTGCAGAGGGGTCAAAAGGATGAAGACTGAAAAAAAGGCCACTAGCCTGGTCAATTAAAGAGTCCATTGGTAGCTTCAGAGAGCAGTTTCAGCTGAGTGATTAAGTCTGAAGACAGATTCCAAAAGACTGACAAGTGAGTGGGAAGAGAGGAATTGAAAGCAATGATAGTGAATAGCTTTTTTTTCTAAGAACTTGACTATGAAAGGGAGGAGAAATTATAGGACCAGAACTTGATGGTGGGGCAAAGGGAAAGGGTGTTGGTTTTTTTTTTTGTTATTGATAATGTTGTCATTGTTTTAAAGATGGAAGAGATAGATGAGCATGTGTGAAGGCAGCAGAGAAGGAACCAAAAAGGGGCTAATAATTTACAAACAGAATTAGAATTGGCTCTAAAATAATAGCAGCTAGGGCAGCCAGGAGAGAGTGCTAGGTGGAGAGTCAGGAAGACTCCATCTTCCTAGTTCAAATCTCACCTCAGACACTTACTAACTGTGTTCTGGACAAGTCACTTAACACTGTTTGCCTTCATTTCCTTATCTGTAACATGAGCTGGAGAGGGAAATGGCAAACTGCTGCAGTATATTTTTTAAGAAAACCCCAATTGGGAGGTTTGAGGAAAGATGAAAAGCTCTGGAAGAGCCACTGTAGAGAGTAGGATAGTAAGTTGATGATGGAGGTATAATAGCATTGCCTAGAAGCAACATGGGCGCAGCTCAGGTTGTACCACACAGATTTGGAGTGGACCCAGTCAGAACAGCTGCATGATTTTCTATACATTCATTCAGCATCACTTGTGTAAGAATAGAGGCAGTGGACAGTGGGAGTGATCCAAACTTCTCACTAGGATTCCTCTTATCACAAGTGGCTTCCTGAGGTTTGTCTACTTGACTCCAATTTTACATTTCTCCAGTACAATCTGCACACTGCAACCAAAGGAGTTTTCCTTAAACATAAACCTAATCATGTGAATCTCCTATTCAGTCAACTCCAGTATTGTCATATTGCCTCAACAATAAAAAATAAACTCCTTTGTTTAGCATTGAAACTAATTCCATACAAGCTGGCCCCATTGGACATGACCGCCATCTTTCCTTCTCCTTCACACTCACACACTGCAACCCAACTAAACTAGCATCTCTCATACAAGACTCTTCATTTTCAATCTTTTGACATTGACACTGGCCTTCCCACTTGCCTGGAATGTACTGCCTCCTCACTTTGTTCATAGTCTGTTGCTTCAAGATGCAATAGCATCTGCATGAATCCTTTCCTGATTCCTCCAACTGGACTAGCCTTTCCATCTTCACTTAACTACCTTGTATTCAACACTGCATATATATTTTTTTTATTTATGAACATTACAGTTGCACTATATATATTTTTGCATGCACTTGTGGTGTCTACCCTTTTGCTTTCTTTATGTCTCCAGGATATATCACAGTGCCTGATACATATCAAATACTTAATAAATGTGTTTTTGGGGAGGAAGTGATTGTTATAGTAATTTGGAGCTAAATATTTGATATGTGGCTCTTTCCCTAAAGAGGAAAGTCTTACCATCCATATAGGAGTGATTCTTTGTGTTTCAAGATACCACAGTGTAGTACAAAGACATCAAACACATGGCTACTGCAGTTCTAGCCAGGTAAAAATGTAATTGAGAAATATTTAACAAAAATACAATAAAGGAAATATCATACTAAAATGTGGTTTTTCAATATGCACCCTCAGAGATCCTTATGTATGGTTCATTAGCCTCTGATTTGACTTGAGATGAACATCATTATTATAGTGGATAGAATAATGGGTTTGGAGTCCAAATGGATCAAGTCCTGGTTTTGAATTCTGCTTCAGATATTTATAAGCTGTGAGATTCTGGACAAATTACTTTACCTCATTGAACCCCAGGCTCCTTATTTGTAAAATGATGAAGTTAGACTCGCTGCCTCAACTTCCTCTCTAACTATAAATCTAAGATGTTAGGTACCTTCTCAGGGGTTATCAGGAAGGAATGGCATCATCTTATAAAAATCAGGAGTGCTAAAGGTCAAAATGAATACTATGAAGAACTGAATGCTAAAACTACAAAAAGAGCTTTTAGAAACAGCTTGGGAACAAGAGATAAATCAAAGAATGGATAGAGTGGATTCTCAAAATGAGATTATTTCAACTACAAAGAGAAGGTAAAATGAATCAGGTCTTTGTTTGCTGAGAATAATCCTTGGACCAGGAAGAATAAAAACATTTCTAACTGAATTTTGCAATGTGAGATAATTGAGCATAAGTTTAGTATTCAATCAAGTACCATATATTAAGTATCTGCATTTAGATTTGGAAGAGACTATAGGGATTGTTGAGTCTTACTCCCTCATTCTTTAGATAAGGAAACTCAGGGTCATATATGCAGAGAAGGAGAGCCAGTATTCAAACCTAGCTCCCTTAACTCCAATATTATTTCTTCGCCAATGGGATTAGCAGTTGTAAAAAGTTAAATAAGAAAGGTAGACAGAAATCACATTAAGGGGCCAGGAGGAGGAGGGCAGGAGGCTATACTTCCAGGCTGAGGAATGTGTAATTTATCCTAGAAGCAACAGGAAACTCCTGAGGATATTAGTAAGGGAGTGACAACCAGAAAAAAAATATTTTAGGAATATCACTTTGGCAGTTGAATGGAGGAGGGTTTGAAGAGTAGAAAAATTTGAGGCAGGAAAATGAATTAGTAGACTATTCCAGGCAAGGGGTGAGGATCTGAACTGGGGTGGCAGCTATATAAGCTGAAAGAAATAGATAGAAGAGATACAATGGAGGCAGAATACAAAAGAGATAGAATTAGATTGGCTTTGTGGAATGATCGAGAATGAAAGCTTGTAAGGAATTTGGAATTTTTTTTTTTTAGGTTATACCAGATAGTTGATTTAAAAAGTATTTTTAAACATAAAATAATTGGTTTTTAAATGGTAGTATATCGTGATTTATCCATTCTTAATAAAGCATCAGAAGATTCCTCAAATTGGACCTGGACAACTTGATACTTCATTGAATCTCTGATTGGAAGACAAATTAACCCATCTTGCTATAAATACTGGAAGAGCAAACAGAAAGGGTCATTTAAAAAATGGTTATTAAATAGTGGGGGTGAGGAGAGAAGAAAGAACAGTGTCTTATAGATAGATGTACATATTGTCTTCCCAATAGAATGTAAACTCCTTGAGGATAAGGATGGCTCATTTTCATCTTTGTATCCTCATAGCCTGGTGCAAGTGTTCATTGATTGAGTCAAAGATCACATTGAGGTTCAAGTCTGTTGGTGGAGAGCACCCATTGCCTTATTGAACAAGTTTCCAAAGAATAGGTGATCCCACCCCAGGCATCTAATTCTAGGAAAATAAAT
Organism: Gracilinanus agilis; assembly: GCF_016433145.1. Classification (NCBI taxonomy): domain Eukaryota; kingdom Metazoa; phylum Chordata; class Mammalia; order Didelphimorphia; family Didelphidae; genus Gracilinanus; species Gracilinanus agilis. Next base: position 395,822,905 of record NC_058133.1, on the reverse strand, counting down.
GTGTTTGGTAGAGTTAATTTATTTCCAGTCCCATCTCTACCTGAGCAAGGAATTTTTCCTGTTCTGCATAATAGGATGGGGAAACTAGGCCCCTTACCTAGGACCTCTAGGTCTATTTACTAGAAATATTTTTTTTAGAAAGTTATTGAATACTGACTGAATGTTAAGCACCGTGGGGGACACAAAAATGAAAAATGGTGCATTCTTTACCTTCAAGGAGAATATAGTCTAGTAGAAAGAAAGGCTACAAGAATTTATTAAGTGTTTGCTAAATAATTTGCAAATATTATCTCAGTTAATCCTCATGACAATTATGAAAGGCAAATACTCTTATTATCCCCATTATATTATTGAGGAAACAGAGGCAGAGAGAAATTAAATGATTTGCTCAGGATAATATAGCTAGTAATCTGAGAGCAGGTTTGAACTCATGTGGTATTTTATTATTATTTTTTTAATCCTTACCTCCCATCTTAGAATCACTTCTGTGGATTGGTTTGAAGGCAAAAGAGCAGTAAGAGGCAGCCAATGGTGGTAAAGTGACTTGCCCAGGGTCACAAAGCTATGAAGTGTTTGAGACCAGATTTGAACCTAGGACCTCCTGTCTCTAGACCTGGCTCTCTATCCACAGAATACCTACCTGCCTTCCCTCTCTTACTCATTTAACTTTTTAAATAGTCATCTGTATGTCATCCTTCAGAACTCAGATCTTCTGGACTCTAGGCCCAACACTGTTCCACACTGCCACCCTAGCTGCCTCAGTAAGGAAATGGCAACTAAACAATGAACTATGGTACAAGTTAAACTTTGATGGAGTACCTGGAAGAGGTCAAATAAAATAATCTGAAGCTTCTTGAGGAAGGGAGTAACATAGACCTATGCATTAGTAATATCAACTTAGAATGGATGAGAATATGGATGATGCATTGGAGGAGACACTGAGACATGAACCTGGGAAGCCAATTAAGAGAGTATTTCAGTAGTATAGACAAGTAATAATGAAGGTCTGAGCTAGAATGGTGGCCATGTGAGTACTAGAGAAGGGAGTAGGTGGGGGAGATTTTAAGAACGTAGAACAGATAAGATTTGACAGCAAGTAGGATATAGGGGGAGAGGGGTTCAAAACTTCTTTGTAAACTACAAAGAATTATAGAAATATGAACTACTTATCTCTCTTCTTGTCCTTAATCTCTAGTTGGTCACTAATGCCTTTTCAGGTTCCTTGGCTTAGACTTGACTAACAGTTCCTTTGGTCTAGAAGACCTCCAGTTCTAGAGCCCAAAGCTTTCCAGGCTCCTTGGCTTGGTCTTCACTAATAGCTCCTTTGGTCTAGAAGACTTCCTGTTCTAGATCCCAAAGCTTTCCAGTCTCCTTGGCTTGGTCTTCACTAACAGCTCCTTCAGTCTAGAAGACCTCCAGTTCTAGAGGAGTCTTCCAGGCCCCTTGGCTTGGACTTCACTAACAGTTCCTTTAGTCTAGAAGACCTCCAGTTCTAGAGGCCAAAGTCTTCCAGGTTCCTTAGCTTGGACTTCACTAACAGCTCCTTTAGTCTAGAAGACCTCCAGTTCTAGAGGCCAAAGTCTTCCAGGTTCCTTAGCTTAGACTTCACTAACAGCTCCTTTAGTCTAGAAGACCTCCAATTCTAGAGCTCAAAGCTTTTCAAAGAGGTTACAGTGAAACTAATGATCTAGCACCCATTTGAGCAAATTCTTCCTGGGTCTCTATAAAATAACCCTAAACTAATGGTTTGGTTTTATTAAATCACTTTTCTATAGGCTGACACAACAGAAAATCACAAGCCTCAGGATGATATATAGGCTTTCAAGAGAAAAACAATGATGACAAAGTGATGATTGATGAAGTCCTTTGGGTTCATATGTTTAACCCAAATTCTGAGATTCCTTACAGTACTCAGTTCTTCCTGAATTCCTAGGAGATGGGCTCTGGATTTTTGACAGCTATAGATGGACCTTATCAGGCAAATCATTTTTTGGCATTGAGTTGAGAGGTTATGTTTTTAGGACTGAAACATTTACAAATTTGGCTGAGGAAAAGGCTAATGAGACTTTCTAATTGTCCCTAAGTGAAAACTGTGAAATGCTATGCAGGCAGAGGGCCAGATTCTGCACTTAGAGACACTGTGAGCCTCTGGGGATTTGCCAGGAATCTCAGCTAAGAAAATGAAGCGATTCACTTTTCCTTAAATTTCAATCTTCCCAAATCTTCCCACTAAGTTCACGTCTAGTAGCAATTATGGAGGCCAAGTAAATCACAGAATCAAAGAAGAGGAAGGCTTTTTCTTTCCATAGTACCTGGTCCATCTCCCTGCCTCTGGACCAGATCACATCTAGACCTAACAGATTCAATAAATGTTAATACTATTTTTAAAGCTATCCAGGGAAGAAAATTCCACCATATCCCCAAGGTTTCCCATTCTAAGAATAGAAGAAAGTAAAATGAGAAACTAGGGGTACATAAATTGATTTCTTCATATTTGTCTCTTGTAAAACAATGACTAAAGAGTCAGAACATGCGGACCCCCATCTCCCCATTAAATAACACAGAGAAATCCTATTTTGTCTTATCTGACATTCCAATTTTACAAAATGATAGCATTAAACCTATCCATCCCATAAGTAATTTTTATTGAGATTTTTTACTCTCTTAATTCATTGAAGGAGAAAAGTAGAAACATTGATATGATTTATCTGACTTTGTTATTCAAATAATACAGACTGTACCTGGCATATTAAAGTGTCCTTTTGTAGACATTACCACTGTTATTACAACAGAGTAATCACTCTGAAATAGGGGTTGTTCTAGACCAGTTAAGAGGTCCATGATACTGTAATGGTAGGCTTGATAGTAAGCTATTTGGGTCTAGTGAAATTTCATGGTGTCAACAGTTCTAGAATTTCTTCAGAAGGTATACAAAGAATAAAAAATAGTTCTAAGGAAGATGGTGATATGTATGACAGATTAGATTAAAGGATGAGCAGGTAGGTGGCACAGTTGTTCGAATGCCAGGCTTGGACTCATCCATTTTCAGACACTTACTAGCTATGGGACCCTGAACAAGTCACTTAACCCTGTCTGCCTCAGTTCCTTTTCAGTAAAATAATCTGAAGACTTAAATGGCAAACAACTCCAATATGGGGTTATGAAGAGTCAGATCCACCTGAAAAACAACCACAACAAGATTAAGGGAGACCAATTAGGCAGTTATAGCTTTGGTCCAGCTGTAAAACAAAAAGGCTTTGAAGTGGGCAATGAAAAAGAATAGAAGGTAGAGGACTGAGGGGTATTATAAAAAGAAAGATTGGTAGGATTTGAACTCTGAGACAGCATGTTTTTAGCAGATTACGTTATACTTAGAGCCAGAAAGACTTGGGCCAAAATCCCTCTTCTGACACTTACTAGATATTGATTATGAGTACATAATGTCACCTGACTCTCAATTTCCTCATCTTTAAAATGAGAATAAAGATATTCATACTTCCAATCTCATAGAGTTGTGAAGCTTGTATTAAGTCATTATGTAAACTTTAAAGCCTACTTAAAATGTAAAAATACAATAATCAACCATTTAGAAGTCAAGATATTGGGCATGTGGTCAGGACTAAGTGGATGATATGGAGGTATGATGGATAAAATATTGAACCTGGAGTCAGTTTAGTTAAAATTTAGCCTTAGATGCTTACTAGTTACATAATCCTGGGTAAGTCTCTTAACCTTTCTCTGCCTCAGTTTCTTCAACTATAAAATAGAAATAATAATGATACTTCTTTCCCAGGGTTGTTATAATGATCAAATAAATTATTTATAAAATACTTATGACAATACCTAGATATTCAACAAATGTTTGTTCCTTTCCTCTTTGATCAGAGTAATGGGAGAACCCATGAAGCTATATTAGTTGGAGGTTTCAGTACTCTAAAAATAAGCTATGCTCCACAGTAGAGAGGGTACCAGATTTGTCATTAGAAAGAACTGAGCTCAAATCTTTCTTCAAACAGCTTGCTAATCATGTAACCCTAGATAAGTCTTTTCTTTTTTTAATGTAAAGATATTTTATTTTCCCAATTACATGAAATAACAATTTTCAACATACATTTTCTGAAATTATAAGATCCAAATTGTCTCCTTCCCTTCCCTGCCCTCTCTCCAAGATGGTAAGCAATTTGATCTGAGTTATACATATATTATCAAAACATACTTCCATATTGGTCATGGTTGTAAGAGAATATTCATGTAAACCCAAACCCCCAAATAAAACCATAAATAAACTAATGTGAAAGTAGTATGCTTTGATCTGCATCTGACTCCATCAGTTCTTTCTCTGGAGTTAGATAGCATTCTTTGTCAAAATGGACAAGTCTTTTCATCTCTGTGAATCTCAATTTCCTCATCTGTAAAGTTAGGATAATAATGGTACCCACATCACAGTCTAGTAGTGAGAACCACATACAATAGCATATGTAAGTCATTTTGCAAACTTTAAAGCACTATAGAAATGTTTTTATTATTTGTAGGTGTGCTTATACATACTGGGATAACTCCAGCCAATGCTTCTACGTTGATACCCCAAATCATTGAGGAAGAATGATGAAGCAGGTAAAATGGGGGACATGGAGTCAGCAAGACAGGGCTTTGAATTCTACTTCAGACACTTCACTAGCTTTGAAATATTGGCCAAGTTACTGAACCCCTTTGGGCTATAGTTACCTCAATTATAAAACGATGGAGTTGGATTCCATGGCTTCCAACTCTATCTATGCTCCTGAGATTTGTCCCAGCAGTGTCAGAGAACCTGAAAACAAAGAAATAAAGAAAGGAGTTTTTAGGAGTACAGAACAATTCTGGAACTAGCCAATCTCAGTCTCCTTGTGATTGCTATACTGTGATCACCACAGGGCAGGGGAGCCTTTCTTCTGGTCCAGTGATGCAAGAGACAACTATTTGGGGGAAAGCCATCCAGTGACAAGGAAAGATGTCACAGGGATTTGGGGTTTCCATTGGTTTTGTCTAAAGAAGTACAGGTCTACAGTCAGAAACTCAGATTGACCAGACCAGATAAAATTCCTGATTGATTCTGAGGTCTGGCTTGAAATTGTGACTGTGGAATGTGGTCCCTTAGTTAGTTGTGATGGCAGAAAGGAAATCCCTGGGAAGAAGGTAAGTGGGACAAGACACCATTGCTCTGTCTCACCAAATAGGTACAGTCAGGCCAGGTTGTTTTGAGGAAGCTCAATATGAATTCTTCATAGATAGTGTTTATGTTTCAGGGACTCAGGGCTGAGATCTTGGTTGGAGCTCAAGTTATTATACATTCCCTGAACACATCCTGTGGGAAGCCAATAAGAGAATAGATAAAAATCTGAGACCCTTCTTTTGACCCCTTTTATGATCCATACCTTTTCTTATTGGAAAAACATTATAGACTTATTGAAAAGCTTTGAGTCCTTAGCATAGTAGCAGCTACTGAGTTAACAATTTCTCTCCTTGATAAGTAAGAAGCCTGAACTCTAAAAAAATATTACTTAGACAATCAAGGCCAGAAACAGACAAAGCTAGACAAGACTTTATCTGACCAGGTGCAATCCTGTAAATCAAGAGTACAGGACTCAATTAGTAAAAATCTCTATGAAATATATTTCTGCTCCCAGAATTAACCTCCTACTAATTGGAGGTTGGAATTCGGCCTTGGACCCTGATCTATATTTACTTTGAAGCCTCCAAGGATTTTCTTTTGTGTGATTTGTAACCTCTATCAGCTGTAAGTTTTTCTTTGTGTTCTTTGTGTGAAAATAGTATATATTAAACTCAAGACTCCATGGAGTTGGAGCAGTTATGAACATCCTACAGGAGTGAGTGTTAGATTCCTCCCAAGACCGTTTAGCAGCTAGAATTGTGAGGCAATATAATTCTAGTGGGGTAGCCCTCCCTGATAATGAATATGCTCCTTTTCCGGAGGATGATAGGTCAGGGGGTCTGGCTAATAAGGATGGCAAAAAAGAAAACAGAACAAAACAAAAGGCTTTTAAATTCAAATTTCTACCAGGATGAAAAGGAATAGGAGCTAGATATCCAATCCTGGAAGAACCCAGAGCATATTCAGTAGATAGAAAACATAATTAAAATAGCTAATTATAGAAATCAACCTGTCATAGACCCGTGTATCCTTCTACAGACTGGATGCGTGGTATAACTTGAGTTATCAATAGATAAAGAGCCAGGCCCTGAGAAGAGAGATCCTGGGTTCAAATTTGGCCTCGGACATTTCCTCACTGTGTGATAATGGGCAATTCACTTAACCTCAATTGCCTAGCCCATACTACCCTGCTGCCTTGGAACTGATGCTTAGCATTGATTCTTAGAAAGCTAAGGGCTTAAGAAAAAAAGAAAGTATATATACCCTGATCTTTTGAGAAGGTGGAGTGCTAGATACCATAGAACATCCTTGTGGGCTGTTTTTTGTTATTTGTTATTTTGTTTTTGGTTCTTTTTTAGAGGCAGGTGAATAGCATAGTGGACAGATCATTAGGTTTGGAGCCAGAAATACCAGAGTTACAATCCTAACTCGGATACATACTAGCTTTGGGACCATGGATAAATCATTTAATCTTTCTAAATCTTGGTTTCTTCATCTGTAAAATGGAATAATAAAGCATTTACTTGTAGAATTGTGAAGACCAAGTGAGATAACCTTTATAAGGTACTTTCCAAATTAACGTATATAAATATTAGCTATTATTATTTTGTTATTGTTGTTTGCCTTTCATTTTCTTTTCTATTTTTTGTAGTATTTCATTTATTTTTTTACATGATTCATGTTTTTACTTTCCTCTTCATCCCCCCCCTTCACCCCTCCCATAGCCAACACACATTTCCACTGGTTTTAACATGTGCCTTTCATTTTCAAAGAGTCTGACTAAAGACATGATGCAGTAATGTCTTGACTTGTACATGAATTGGATTAAAGAGAGGCAGAGTTCCACAAAGTCAACAGCTTCATTCTCTCTTCCAGAGTCGTCCAAGTCCAGTAGCAAGACAAAAGTCAGGACAGCTGTCAGGGTACAAAGGATGACCTTGGCATCTTTGATGTTTGGCCAAGCTCCAGTCACTCCACAGCATCTGCCTCAGCCACCTTCATAACCATTGGAACAATTTGTTTTTATTCACCCATTCTACCGGGGAAAATCTTTACATGCTTGGGAGAGATCCCCCTAATTCTCCAACAGGTTTGAGCCCTCAATCTGGTTTAGCCAGTTTGTCAAGGCTGCACATGCTACAGTTTCTTGGAGCCGCAGGTGAGAATTGGGTGAAAGGTGGGCATTGAAAGTAGATGAATAGCCCTGGAAAAGGGCTCTCATCTGGGTGGGGGGAAAGCTCTCTGAGTTTTTTGTAGAAGACCACACCATGCTTAGTAAGTCCTGCTTATTAAAGTAACTGTTTATCTGAACTCTCAGGCCCTGCTTTTTCATTGTACCAGATAAGTACCTTCTTCTATGACATGGCTTTTTTTTTTTTTAACTTTTATCTTTTGTCTTAAAATCCATACTGAGTACTAGTTTTAAGGCAGGAGAGCTGTAAGGGCTAGGCAATTAGGGTTAAGTGACTTGCCCAGTATCACACAGCTAGGAAATGTCTGAGGCCAGACTTGAATCCAGGATCTCTCTTCTCAGGGCCTGGCTCTCTATCCACTGAGCCACAGAGCTGGCTCCCAGCAAATGACTTTTTTTTAAACCCTTACTTTCCATCTAAGAATCAATACTGAGTACTGGTTCCAAGGCAGAAAAGTGGTAAGAGCTAGGCATTGGGGGTTAAGTGACTTGCCCAGAGTCACACAGCTAGGACGTGTCTGAGACCATATTTGAACCCAGGACTTCCCATCTCTAGGCTTTGCTCTCAATCCACTGAGCCACCCAGCTGCCCCCCAGCAGACAATTTCTCAAAAAAGTTTTGGAGATGTGTCATGACTTAGGGCAGATGACCTTTCAAGTCATTTATAAGTCTAACATTATATGATCTAACGATAAGACCAGAAAGTCAGCACAGGGTCCGGGACAATATTAGGTCCTTGTTGGCAATCTTTGTGCAGACCAAAGGTTGACCACTCTCCAGGGGCAGAAATCTTTATCTTTCACTTGGAGCAACTTCACTTGATCAATGGAAAAGTTACCAGAGTGTTAGGAACATGACAATGAGAGCATTTATTCCATATCGATTTCTTAGTCCTGAGGCAAAGCAAACATCTTCTTTTTTTCTTTGCCAGAGGAAAGATTTGGTGAGTAACATCTAGTATAGATGGATAGAAAACCCCAACCTCCAAGACTGTATAAAGTATAGAAAAGGAATTGAAGAAAATCTCCCCATCTTATAGCCTAACAAAGCAAAAGGACCATGCCATGCTAAAAGTCCTGCTTCTGGAAGTAATTATTTACCTGAACCCTCAGTTTCCAATTTGGAGCCCCCATAATATAAAAAAAAATAGGACATTTATACAACAACCCAAAACACTAGTTCTTATATCAAAAGAAGTTGTCAGAATCTTGGGAAGCAGACCTATTCCAAAGAGGAAACCAGCCAACATAATTAACAGCATTTACATGGCAGATTGCCGTTGAATTTCCAATCATGAACACAAGGGGTTGGGAAAGCAAGGCTGATCCGACAGTCATCCCATCTCAATATGTTTGCACCTCACTGCTCATCCCCGGAGACCTGGGGCTGGAGCCAACCTCACTCATCACACAGAATTAGTGCCTATGTGAGTGTGCACAGCAGTCCACAGGCAAGAAGATTTATTGCTCTATTTGACAATCTGTTATTCACTAACTGAGCATGACACATCTGGGATTTGGAATCATCAACATGACATCTAACAGGATAACAAAAACCTTTAGGTGGGGGTAGGGGGAGGAAAGTGGCTGTTTTCAGAGTGGATAATCCTTTTCACTACTGACCCTGATTGTTAGTCTGGGTCTTAGGTCACAAACCTGAGTAAAAGAAGTAAAATCAGAGGCATTGAAAGCCTGTGATCTCATGGGTCCAAAGAGAAATAATGAAGTCTCAGATTCTCGGCAAGAAGAGGTGCCAAAGGTCTCTCTAGACAGTCTTCTTTTCGGTGGGTGTATGGGTTGAATTCTTCCTTTTCTTTTTTGGAAATGTACCTACCTGGATTAGAGACACCAAGAGGTTTCCTCTATTCCTGGCTCCCTTCTGAGTCTCTGGTCACATACCTTGATTTCAATGAACAAATGAACCAGATGTGGCCAAAAGTCATGCTTTCAGTAGTGCAGTAGCCAATGGAAAGATGGCCACTTCTTTCCCACTCACCATGTTCTGGTCTGACCTTTCCCTTCCCAGGCCCAATCAGCATGGTGCAGCTGAAAAACTCCCAATCCCTCTATCTGATATCATTGCATCGGAATGGAAAAACATGCAGAACAGGAAGGAAAAACAGAGAGTTGTCCAAAAGAATACCGTTTTCCCTCTGGGAAGCACTGAGATTTCCTCCCCAGATTTATGGCAAGTTCCCCATTCTTCATAGAGAAGAGAGACAGATTTCTTTGTGGCTGGAAAACTTTTATTGTCCCTCATGCATCTATCAGAGAATGATAGTTCCAAAACTAGAAGAGACCTTAGCAACCATTAAGCTCAATCCCTTCCTTTTACAGTTGAGTAGACTGAGGCCCATCAAGAGTAAATGATAGAACTATAGTCACATAGATAATAAACATCAGAGGTAGAATTTGAACCTAAGTCCCAATGATATTTACATTATATCATTTTGTCTCACCTGATATTATAAGTATTTTTGTCTGTTTATTTGCCTTTTACCCCCCGATTAAACTGTGTGGTCCTTGACAGCAAAGGTTGTATCTTATTTATTTATCTTCTCTGATACCTAGCATACAGTAGAAATTAATACTTGAGTTTATTAAGCACCCACTCTAAACTAAGCACTTTGCTGGTGAAATATGGATGAAACAAGATAGAGATGCTGCCTGAAAAGAAATATAATCAAATATGAAGGATGAATAGATATGTATAACACCAGCTTCCAATAAGCTTCTCCTTTGGATACTATTGAAACTTCCTATTTCTTCTAGAGTATGGAATCGTGAACGGTTAAAGTTTACTTATCCTCTGTGAGGTCTGTGAGAGACTAAGAGTTTTTGTGTTATCCTAGTGAAAGGAAGGTGATGGCAAAAGAGAGATCAAATAAGGGAGTTAATGAGAAAAGAAAAATGAGAACTTCTTTCCTAACAGAACTGTTTTAGCTTTTACCTTGCAAAGAAACATGATAGAGAAAAGTCCTTGAGGAGATTATGAACTACTTCTTTAGATAGTTATTTGTTCTGGCTGGAGAGAGATGATGAGAAGAAAAGGAAAAAAAATTCTCTTAAAGGACTAAGTTCAACTCTTATATTGAAAATAATAAAGAAGGGTTCTTTTTTTTTTTAAACCATTAACTTCTCTCTTGGAGTCAATACTGTGTATTGGCTCCAAGGCAGAAGAGTGGTAAGGGTGGGCAATGGGGGTCAAGTGACTTGCCCAGGGTCACACAGCTAGGAAGTGTCTAAGGCCAGATTTGAACCTAGGACCTCTCTAGGCCTGGCTCTCAATCCCACTGAGCTACCCAGCTGCCCCCTAAGGAAGGTTCTTGAGAGAGAAAAGTTGTTATCTAAAGAAGCTGGTTAGTGAGATTCTTTTTAGAAGGGATGAGAAATTAGGAACTGAAGTGATGGTTAGAGATGATTCTGGCTGTGACCTTCCTCACAGTTAAAATAGTGTAGATAATTTTTATGGCTTTTGTTATTTGTTACCTTTCTGGCTCTATATTTCTCCTCTTTTGCCATTTGTCTCTGTATTTTCTGTTGCCATTTGCCTCTACAGTCTCCGCACCTTATTAGAATGTAATCAAAGCAGTACTCTTTGCTACCATCATGATCTTTCCCAGTGAGTAGCCAAAAAAACTGGTTATGCCTCCTCTTATTTAATGATTCCATAAATTAATTAACAATTCACCAAGTATGAGGAGGACCTCTGGGGCTACCCCTAGAAGGAATGTTTATCAAAATTTGTAAATGATAAGAAGTTAGGAGGAATGACTATCTTGGTTGATAGGCTTGAGATTGAAGGAAAGAAATCAACAGAATGAAAGAGTGGAATATTCTAGATGAAATCAAGTGTTACATAATAATAATAGCTAAGATTTATGTAGCATTTGCTTTTTGCCAGGCACTTTGCTAAGCATTTTCCATATATTATCTCATTTGACCATCTAAACAAACTTGGAAAGTAGGTGCTATTATTACATTTTATAGTTATATCCATTTCACAGTTGAGGAAACTGAAGCAGACAAATTGCATTTCCTTCAGTATTCCATGCACAGTAGGTATTTAATAAATGCTTACTGAATGAATGTTATTCAATGAACAAACAAGATGGAAGAAAAGGGAAATTAGTTTAAAGTACAAAGCTAGCTACGAATATTAAACTGTGGAACTGTAGGATGCCAGGCAATTTGGGTTAGGAGTTCATATGATAAAAAAATGGTAGAGATTTTCTTTGACTTTGAGCTTCACAAAAAAGACAATTGTAATCATGCTAGAGGTATACTGTCTAGAAAAGCATTGGTTCCACTGTTATCTACTTTGGTAAGATCATATCCATTTCCATTTCTATTTCCATTTTCACATTTTATTCAGGACAATAATAAATTAGGGATGCTTAGATGGTGCATAATGTGGGACCCGGAATTAGGGAGACCCGGTCTCCTGATTTCAAATTTGGACTCAGATACCTACTAGCTGTGTGACCCTGGGTGAGTCACTTAACTCTCTTTGCCTCTGTTTCCTCATGTGTAAAATGAATTGGAGAAGGGAATGGTAAACCACACTCCAGTCTCTTTGCCAAGAAAATCTCAAATGGAGTCACAAAGTCAGCTACAACTGAAAAACAACTCAACAACAATGATACATTGGAGTGTGTCCAAAGGAAGTAAGGAGAATGAAGTAGAGTAGTGAACACAAGCTGTAGGAAAAGCAGGAAAAGGAAGCTGAGATTTTTAGCCTTTTGAGGAGAGGAATCATGATCTCACACTAGAGTTTTTAGAGGGAGAAAAATCTGCATTCAAGTTTACTGTTTGATGTTTATTGGTTAGGGGACTTCCACAATTCACTAAACCTCTCAGAGCCTCTTGGAAACTCTCTTAAGACTTAATTTCAGAGAAAGTGCTGACTTGTTTTAATAGTGGGAGTTTCCTAACCTGGAAATTCTCTGTAACAAAGACATCATGGATCTAGTTTCTGTTCCTTTGATCCAAAATACCCTTAGATTACCTTGTTTTATTGTTGTTCATTGGTCAGATTTCTATTTGTGTCCACCACCTCATGTAGGGTTTTCTTGGCAAAGATACTGGAGTGGTTTGCCATTTCCTTTTCTGGCTCATTTTATAGACGATGAAATTGAGATAAACAAAGTTAAGGGACTTGCTCAGTGTAAGTGTCTGAGGCTAGATTTGAACTCAGGAAAAGGCAGCATAGCCAAATGACTAGAACTTATCTAGGGTCCCATTTCTAGTAGGTACAATTTGAACTCAAGTCTTCCTGACTCCAAGTCCAGTATTCTATTCAATGTGTCACTTAGCTGGCATCAGAGGTCTCTTTTGGTTCTAAGTCCATCATCAAATAAAAAATCATTGTATAAAAAGGTTTGTAAAGCACATCACATAAGGTAAATTTAAAGCATTACAATTCATTCTTTTAAAACAGTTGCTGATAATGTTAGTAATATGGAAATAAGTCTTGATCAACGACACACATAAAATCCAGTGGAATTGCTTGTTGACTACGGGAGGGGGCTGGGAGGAGGACAGGGAAAGAACATGATTCATGTAACCATGGAAAAATATTCCTAATTAATTAATTAATTAAACTTTTAAAAAATGGTTGCTGATTGCCTATCGCATACAAAACATTTTTGCCAGCCCAGAAGTTGAAAGAATACAGAGAAATTGAAGACACGGTGCCTGATCTCTGAAATAATTCAACTTTACGATAAGTTGCTATTGCTTATTTTTATTTATTTTGATGATGTATTTCAGTAAGAATTTGTCCTATTTGTTAGCCAGGCCAATGGGTTAAATCAAGCCCAATTTAGGTTTTTTGTTAGAAGTTAAGTTACTTCTAGCAGTACCACCCAACACATCATTCAAGTCAATCATTTTAAGAGCAACTTTGAAGGAAAATATACTTTATTAAATAAGAACGTATTTTATTTTAATCTGAAGAATAGTTTAAGTTAGAAATTATGGACTTTAATCTTCCTTTCTGTCAACTAGCTACTGCCCTTGCAACCCCAAACCCACCAACACAAAGCTCCTTGAATTGTCCTTACTATATCAAGGCTATCAACAGCAGTTCATAAACTAGCAGTTATGAGATATTGCAAAATGTAAGTTACAAAATTGTAAATCTCCAACTTCTCTGTTAGTTCAAGTTGCATTTATCACATCATCTTAATGTACCATAATGCCTTAAACTTTGCAGCAGTCTCCCCTCTCTATAAATTCTCAGCAATGACACCCCCTACTCTAAGTCCTCTCACCCTCTTGTAAATGCCTCTTTTTCACTTTAAAAAGGAGCTTTGTACATCATTCATTTGTTTCTGATCTAATGGGAGAGCTTTCTTTTTCTTTCCTTTGCTGCCATATTGGCCAGAAAGACATTTATTTTTTCTAGGACCTTACAATCTAGTAAGTGATAGAAGAGGCATATATGATTAACTTTAACAAAGGTCATTTGTACCATGTGAATGGTACAGAAACTGAGTGCCATAGAAGATATACCCATCCCCAGGTCCCAGAGTTGAAATGTATCCATCTAACATGACTACTGGAGTTTACCTAGCATTTCCCTGTCATGGGTGTGAAATGAGAAAAAAATAATTAATCAAATCATTAAATAACAACAATAGGCAATATTTACGTAGTTCTTTAAGTCTTGCAAAACACTTTATAATTATTATCTTATTTGATCCTCACAGTAATAACACAAGAAAATTTAATTTTCATTTTATAGATGAGGAAACTGATGCAATGGAGGTTAAAGATTTGCCTAGTGACAGATAGCTAGTTGTGAATCTAAGGCAGGATTTAAACTCATCTCCCAAATGCCAAGTCTTATGTTCTATTCACTGCACTACCTAACAAGTAATTATAATATGTATCAGTGGCATTCTGCTTTAGTTCAATTTTTATCTGTGGCACCAATAGCTTCTTTTTAGATATCAAGTGGATGCCGGAGAATACACACATTACATTCACTTGTTAAAGAATGAAATTTGTCATTTATTGAGCAGTGAAGATATACAGTAGCAATGTGCCATTTCTAAAGTTCACTTTCCGCCTGTGCCTCCATCCCAAGCCCCCAAAAGTTCTGAATTCTGGGATTTGCAGTACCACCAAAAATTGTCTGGAACTTCACCAGGCATCATTCAGAACCTATGGATAGGTCTAGGCTGAGGCAACTCAAGAATGAAGGAAGATGGGAGATTTTCATATAACAAGCATTAGAACTGAGCCCAGCAATAATCCTGAAAGACTTATGATGGATGGGAATTCTGCCCTCCTCCAGAGAAAAAAAGTGTTGGAGTTGGATGGATGTGGATCAAAGTATGCTATCTTTCACATTAATTTTTATGGTTTTATTTGGGGGCTTTGGTTTTATATGAGCTTGCTCTTACAACAATGACCAGCATGGAAATTTTTTTTTGCTGGACAATAAAATTAAAATTAAAAAAAGTATATACTAACATGTAAAATCTATATCAGATTGCTTATCATCTCAGAAAGTGGGGAAGGGACAGAGGGACAGAGAGAATTTGGAACTCAAAATTTTTAAATAATTTTTTAAAATGTGTGCTGACAAAAAAAAAAAAACCAAAACGAAAGAAAAATGCTGAGCCCAGCCCTAAGAAATGGCCCATTGGGGATCAATACAAATCAGGTATGTAGCTTTAGTAAATGTCAAGGTTGGACAAATCACAGCAGAGAAGTCAGGCACTTCTCTGGGTTGTTATACTTATTTGCTTTAAGGGTAAGACAGACTTCTTAGATAAGCCTGAGAGGACAATTGTTCACACAGCTGCAGAAGAACCCTGCCTACTAGCCGGATACTTTAGACTGGCACAAGAAATATGGTGATTTCCAGGGTCACTAAATGACTGCACCGCATTTCATTGTCCACCATTATTATGCAGGTGCAGCTTAATGGCCCAAAGTATGAATATGATGATTTTGTAAATAAAGTTCTAGTCTCATCTAAAAAGCACTTAATGTCTCCTTTGGCCAGTAGTAGTGGTGCATACTTGTAATTCCTGGTACCAGGAAAGGCTCTGATGCTAATGATCTCTTCAAGTCTTAGAATTCTGGCCTAGATATGAGCTAAACCAATTGGGTCTCTAATATGGTGATTCCCCCAGGAAATGGTACTCACCAAGCTACCTATAAGGAGGGCAAAATCAGCCCAGGACAGGCGAAAGTTTCCTTAAAAATCAGTGGGACTAGGTCTGTGACTAGCCCCTTTATTATAGTTTAGAAGGGAGAGGGAGATCCTTTAATTAAAAAATGAAACAAAATGAAATGAAGAAATATCTTATTTGATTCTTACCTGGCGGTATTGTTGTCCATCCTTTGTTTTCCAAAGGCACTGACAACAAAATCAAGGGGTGATACTTTAATGTCTGCCTGAATTGTATTTAAGTGAAGCAGAGTTACATAAAGTTGTCAGCCTTACTCATTCTTCCAGTCATCAAGATCCAGTCACAAGATAAAAGTCAGGAAGACTGGCAATAGCCTAGTGCAGTAGATGATCTTGGCGTCTTCCATGACTGATCAAGCTTTAATCACTAATGATAAATTACCCATTGACTGATCAGCCATATATTCTATTCTCCATAGCACAGGCTTTCTTTCTTCTCTGAATTTGCTTTTCTTTCTGGGTTGGAGGGAAACAGAATCAGGTATCAGAAACACACCTTTTCCTTGGGACAGCAAGAAGTACTAATATTGGGAGTCAGGGCCGGAGACCTACTCTAGTTCTGTCACTTATTACCTATATGACCCTGGGTTAGTCACTTATCCTTTGTGAGCCTCAGTTTCCTCATCTGTGATATTAACAGGTTGTCCAAGGTAACCCAAAGAGTTCATTTAATTCTAGTGCTATGATCCATTTCCTTTCTTATCTCCTTATTTTTCTTTTCTTAAACATTCATTACTCTTACTTATTACAGTGCTTCATCCCTCCTTCCTTTGTACCACCTTGAATATATCTAGCACTTAACGAAGTTCAAGATTATTGCTGGCAAAAATTCCTTGAGACTTGGCATATTTTCTGGTTTCTGTCTGTCTGTCTGTCTGTCTGTCTGTCTCTCTCTGTCTCTCTGTCTCTCTGTCTCTCTCTCCTGCTTATCCATTACCTTGGAATCCTAGCCCTGGAGTTTCAAGAGACCTTAGAGACCATCATTCTTTGTACTGGTAACCCAGCACATAGAACAGTGCCTGGCACAAAATAGGGACTTACCAAATGATTCTTGGGGTATGATGGAGAAATCCCAGAGTACAGTAGTCAGGTGAGAAATAAAAACATGTTCTGAGCTGAGTTGCTTCCTGAAATGGAAGGAGTTTGTGGCTCTTCCACCGAGGGACAGAGAGTGGGGGTCAGGTAGATTACTAAGGCTGATGCAATCTTGTAGTATCCTGAGATTTTCCCAGTAATGATCTTCCTGGAGGAATGGCAGACAAGTAAAAGAAATTTCAGAGTTGTGCAACCAAATGAAACATGAGGATGTGAGCCAGTGAGAAATGCATATGTATTTGTGGACATGATATATATATATATATATATATATATGTATGTATGTATGTTTGTTCTGCCCTCCTTCATTATAATTAGATATTGGCTCCATTAATCTGAACTTCTGGGTGTCCGGACTCGCTTTATAAAGTGCACTACTTCAGTGTACCTAGAGAGCCATGGAGATTTTTAAAAAATTACTTTTTTTTACAATAACTTCAGACAAGTTGCAGGATATAAAACAAATCTACACAAACCATCATCATTTCTATTTATTATCCTTAAAACCTAGCAGAAAAAGATAGAAATTGTATTTAAAATAACTACAGAATTAAAAAATATTTAGGTTTCTCCCTATAAAGACACACAAAGAAACTAACTACAAATGATTATTTACAGAAATATAGACCCAAATAATTTGAAATATATTAATTGCTCATAGGTAGGCTGAGTCAATGTGATAAAAATGATAATACTACCTAAACTAATTTACTTATTCGGTGACATAATAATTAAACTGTCAAATAATTAGTTTATAAAAATAACAATAATGAAGTTCATCTGGAGGAACAAAAGGTCAAGAATCTCAAGGGAAATAATTTTTAAGTGGGAAGGAGACCTAGCAGTACCAGATCTCAAACTATACTTACAAAGCAGTAATTATCCAAATGACTTGTTACTGTTTATAAAATAGAGATCAATCAGTGGAACAGATGAAGTACAAAACATACTGAAGAAAATCAACCCATTAGCCAAAAGAACAATAAACCCCAAAACTCAAACTACTGAGGTTTGATTAAAAACAAAAACAAAAACAATAACTTCTAGGAAATCGATTGGTAGTCTGACATAAATTAAGTTTAGATAAAAAAATTCACTTAACAAGATAAATTCCAAATAAGTCCATGACACACATAAAATGTCATATTTCAAGCAAATTAGAGGAGCAAGAAAAGTTGCCTTTCAGATCTATGTATAGGGGAAGAATTCACAAACAAACAAGGGGACAGAGAGGATCACACAAGATAAAAATGGACAGTTATTATAAAATGGACAGTCATTACCCAGCATTAAAAAAGTTTTTATGTCAAGGCAATGCATTAATAAGAGAAAGAGTGAACTGGGGAAAAAATCTTTGCAGCAAGCTTCTTTAATAAATGTTTCATTGGCATGTGTAAGGAAATGGTTTGAATTTATATTATTAAGATTTATTCTTTAATTGGTTAATGCTCAAAGTGATCAAAGCATATTAACAGACACTTCTCGAGAGAAGAAATATGGCTCTCTATAGCCAAATGGGAAAAAACTGATGTTCCATATCACTAATAATTAGAGAAATGTGAATTAAGGTTATTAACAGTCTACCTCACATCAATCAGATTTGCAAAGACAACAAAAAAGTGAACATACTAAATGTTGGAAGGACTATGGGAAAATGGGCACACTGATAGACTGTTGATTGGGCTATGAATTGGTCTAACCATTCTGGAAAGTAGTTGACCCAAAAGTTGTTAAACTAAGCATACCTGTTGACCCAGCAATATCACTGTTACAGATACATCCGGAAGCATTCAAAGCAAGAGGAAAATGACCTATTTGAACAAAACCAATTCATAACAAGTTTTTTTTCGTAGTGACAAAGACCAGGAAACTAAGGAGGTTCCCATTATTAGAGAACCGCTGAACAAACTACAATATATGGTATGAATGGAATATCATTGTACTGTAAGAAATTAAGAGATGGTTTCAAAGAAATCTGGAGTGAAGTGAACCCAACTGAGAGAACATATCAATATTGTAAAATGTAAATGTAAATAAATACATATTTGTTATATTATGTATCTATATATTATGTAGTGTATATTTTATGTTATATTACCTAGAAATATATAAAATAAGTAAAATATTATAAAAACAAATAATTTTGAAAGACTTAAGAATTCTCATCAGTATGATGATGTTATTGCAGAAAACTGATGAAGAAACATATTATGCACTTCCTAACAAAAAGTATTTAATATGCAGAATGAAACAGATTTTTGGACATGAGCAATATAGAAATATGTTTAGCTTAACTGTGTGGATTTGTTACAAGGTAGGTTGTTGTTTTTTAATTGGGGGATGAGGAAGGGAAGTTTGGAGGAAAAAATAAATCTTTGATCTCAAATAAAAAAGATCGATGATTGAGCAGACAATCAGAAAGCAAGAGGACATAAGCATCAAAAGATAGACAAAGCAAAGTAATTGGTTGAAAGTGCAAACAATCTACAAGAAATAAAGAAATCTAAAAGAATCAAAGGCAGAAGACAACGACAAAAGAGATGTGAAGCATTATGATCAAGATATCACGTCAGGATGTAAGTAATACTTTAGCTGGGTCAAACATTAAATAGAGGAATTAATGCACAAAGGAATCTGGTCTGGCTAGCTAGGAGGGAAAAGGGAATTGCTGAATTTTATCCCTGCAGATGCTGGCAAAACTAAATAGGCAAATATCACAGGCTGAGGCAGAAGGCATGGTAACATAAGCAGGCAAGGCAAGGTATGGCTTTAATCTTAGGACAGGAGCTGTCTATCCCACTTTTATTTTTCTCTGTTGGAGGTGGATGGGTCTTGCAGCTATAGGTCTTAATTGAAACCCAAAGGAGGTCAAAGAACTAAAATTGAATTCTTCCCCTTACTGGTATAGAAACAGAGACAGGCTGTGAATTGGTCCAGCCATATCTGCTGATCCAGTATGATTCTTGCCCCTGGTTCTCATAAGTTCACTACCTGGAGTCAACCCAAAGGGCTGGGAGCCTTCCTTGTTTTTCTTGACATTGTGAAGCTAGCAGTGACGTGCACAGGTTATCTTGACTGACCCTTGCTCATACCACTTTTTCATTTATGAATATTTTTTATTTCATCCCTTACTCTTGCTCTCTATTGTAATTACTTGTTTGTGTGTTTTTTAAACCCTTACATTCCTTCTTGGAATCAATACTGTGTATTGGTTCCAAGGCAGAAGAGTAGTATAGGGTTAGGCAATGGGGGTTGTGACTTGACCAGGGTCACACAGCTGGGAAGTGTCTGAGGCCAGAATTGAACCTAGGACTTCCCATCTCTAGGCTTGGCTCTCAGTCCACTGAGTTACCCAGCTGCCCCCTCATTTCTTGTTTCTAATGGATCATCACTTACTGTTTCTTCCAGGGACCTCTCCATTGCCCTCTGACTGGTGCTTCTTTTCAGCTCTTTTAAAACTATAGTGTTCTATGACTTGCTGTTATAAATCACTAGACCAATGTGGATAAAAATACTGAAGGTGCTAAAAAGATGAGTCTTTTTCAGGGAGACTCTAATGATCATTAAATTGTAGTTTCTCAAAGACAATTCATTTCTTCCTCTTGTACCTCCTCCTCCCCTCATGGATTCAACTCATCGTCCATTTGTAATATTTGCTATATATATATATGTATACATATATATACACATATACACAAATATGTATATATGTATATACACATACAAAAACAAACACAAGTGTATAAGATGTCTAAGTTGTCCACCCAACTGTACGTCATAGTCTTGGTGATGGGAATTATTCATTATACAAATATTTGGTTTTTCTTTACAAATAGTTCAAACCCTTTTGAATAAATAATGTGGTACAGTGGAAAGAGTGATGAACTTAGCATCAGGGTAGATCTGAGAACAAATCATGCTTTTGACATTTACTAGTTCTATGACCTTCAGCAAATCATAGTGCCTAGTAAAAGTGAGGACTTAATAAATTATCTATCTATTATCTATCACTAAAATGTTTTGACGCTCAGTTGTCTATCCATGAGTCTGTTATGATTTATAGACCTTTTGTTTTTTAAACCTGACCTGGGATTTAATTAACTTTGGGAACTCTAAAACTATAGCATCTGCACTGTTAAGAAGTTTAGACAGTTCTGCCCTTTGATCCAACCATACCACTGATGGATTTGTACCCCAAAGAGATAATAAGGAAAAAGACTTGTACAAAAATATGTATAGCTGCGCTCTTGGTTTGTGGCAAAAAACTGGAAAATGAGAGTATGCTCGTCAATTGAGGAATGGCTAAACAAATTGTGGTATCTGTTGGTGATGGAATACTATTGTGCTCAAAGGAATAAAGAACTGGAGGAATTCCATGTGAACTGGAATGACCTCCAGGAACTGATGCAGAGTGAAAGGAGCAGAGCCAGGAGAATGTTGTACACAGAGATGGATACACTGTGGTACAATCAAATGTAATGGACTTCTGCACTAGCAGCAATGCAATGGTCCAGGACAACTATGGGGGACTTATGAGAAAGAAAACTATCCACATGCAGAGGAAGAACTGTGGGAGGAGAAACACAGAAGCAAAACAACTGCTTGAACACATGGGTTGATGGGGAAATTATTGGGGATGTAGATGCTAAACAATCACCTTAGTGCAACTATCAATAATATGGAAATAAGTCTTGGTCAGTAATAAATGTAAAACTTATTAAAAAAAAGAATTTTAGACAGTTGTCTGCCTAGTATGGAAGCTAAATGATTTGCCCAAAGTCTCAACTTCTCTGAGGAAAACTCTCTGCCCCACTACCCAATGTAACTTCCCTTTTGTAAGTCATTCATGTGTTGGATAAATTAGAGCAGTCAGTATTATAGATGGGAAATGGAACAGAACATTTTTGAAGATCTAGAAATGGAGACATCAATCACAGAAATATGCAGCACCAGAGGCAGCAATCAAAATAGTAATTCTGCACTCCCTCTAAGTTTTGAAAGACAGTAGTAAAAGCAGCACAAAGACAGTTGAGGACTTTATGCATAAATCCTTCCCCTAAATGCCTGATTTTCAGGCAGGTGGCAACATTTACACCAACCCCTAGTTAACATTTAGGAAACAACAAGCTTTAAATCTTCCTCTTGTTTTTAATTGCCTGAAGCCACATTAAAAAAAAAAAGTTATCCCACAGGGTTTGTCCCTATTGTAAAGCTCTCACAACTGCTTTCTCACTCTTTGTGCTTGCTACTAACACTGCTAGGACCATTGATGAGAAAAGTCTTTGGTTTTTTAATCCAGTCTGTTCCTGGGAGATCACAAAGTCCAGAAACCCATACAGGTTAGTGATTTTTTTTAATACTCTGCCTCCATCTACATCTTTTGGGGTGTGGCTCAAGTCCCAAAGGCTCCTTTGGTACTCTTATCTTACAGTGCTGTTATTAAAAAGGACATGGAGCTCTCTGTTTTAATTTTTTGGTGTAACCTTTTAACTTTGTGGAAGAGTAAGTTGAGGAACATATTAAGGGAAATCTACTTACTATATGAACAAAAATATTCAAGTGACTTTAAGCAAGAGAAAGGAAATAAAATTCACAGTTAGGAAAGCAAAATTAGTTGTTAAAATTTCAGTAGCCATATTCTACGTGCTCATTTAAAAGTATTTAAATTAAGGTATTTTATTTAAGAGCATTAAATAAAATGAAACTAAACAAAATAAAAAGTAAAAAAAGTATTAAAAGTATTGGTATTAGGAAGAAAAGGAAACCTTCCCCCTCAAATTAATTTGGGGAGATGGCAGTGAGAATTTAAATATCTTTTCATCTAGATGAAGCAAACAGCTAATAAGGAATGAAATGCACAGGTTGAAGAGAGAAATTTTTAGGCATCAACACAAAAACAACTTTGAAATCTACAAGAATCAGTTCAATAATCACTCATGATTCCATAGGACCAATGAAGCTTTCACTCTATCTTATAGGAATCAAATTACATGCATTGCAGATTTCTTTGTTTCTTTACAATCTCTAGACATTAAGAAGATGAACTGAGGGCACGAACTGATTACCTTTGCTAATAGGTATAAAAATAATATAGAAATCATTTATTCACATTTTTGGATGCACTACATTTTCCAGTGAATAGCAAAGCTCTGGATAAATTTCATGAAGTAAGACAACCATCAGATAATAGTAGAAATGGAAAGAAGTGTCCTCAGAGTCCAATCCTTATTCTCCAGAATGGTTCAGGGGGTAAAAAAAAAGCACCGATTCTGATCCCTGCTCTCCTATTTACTTTCTGTGACCTTGAACAAGTCACTTAATCTCTGTTGACCTCAGTTTCCTAATCTATAAAATAAAAATCTTGTCCTAAATGGCCTTTGAGGTTTTCTAACTTTAGACTTATGATCCTAACTTGTTACTGACTGGTAGAGGCTATTCTATTTCTCTGCTTTCAAAAGAGATTCCCTCTCTTCCCCTCAGAATCTCATGACCTGTGTCCATACAAGACTAATGATTATACTCTTCTATCTAATCAGGAAAGGACATAAAAAAGATTTTTTTATTGCCAGATTACATTATACGAAATAGGCCCTGAATAAATAATAATAAAACATTATTCCAAGTGCTGCCTAGTCTTCTCCTAAAAGAAAAGGATGAAAACCATCACAATTATGGATACATGGGTATGGGGGCTTTATCGTATGAAGAATAATTTGGTATATCTGAAAGAGTCTGAATTTAGAATTGGAGGAGAAGGTGCAAGTTTTTGCCTCTATCCCTATCTACATGTTAGTGTGATCTCTGTTAAGCCACTTAATCTCTTTGGGTCTCAGTTGCCTCAGTGGTAAAATGAAAGCCTTGGGCACCCAGTTCTAAAATTCTGATATTAGTAGATATATTATGTGCAAATGTTTCCCACCTTTTTCCTTCCTGAGGACAACAAACTTTCCTAAGTTCAAGGAAATGTTTATGTGAGAAAACTCAAAAATCAGGCCTAATGAGGCAATTGGTGCTGTTGCTACCTCTTTGGTAGAAATTACCTTAAGAGTTCATCTTTTGGAGTCTTAGCAAAACTTTCTGCTAAATGGACTTTGATACTCTTTAGGGGTTCATTCATCTTTAGAGGGAGAAGTTACTCACTTTATATCCTCTAAAACTCCTTGAACACAGTAGGCACTTTAAAAATCTTTGTTAAATGACTGAATAAGATAGAGGAAGTATTTAAATCAAAAAGGACTACATTTAGCTATGTTTTAATAGCATAAATACTTTTCCCAGATCCTCAGAATGTTGTTACATTACATTCTATAATTAGACAAAGAAATGAAAGCTATCATTACTTTTGTTATGGAGTCCATTCAGCTATTAGAAGACCTAGTAAATCTGCCAGAAGCCCATCAAATCTGTGCTAACATTTTCTGAGATTTGGGCTTAAAATGGATTGTCTGGAAAGAATGGAAGATAAGATGTTTGCCCTGAAGTTGGCAGCTAAAAATTCCACAGCTCCGTGGTTTTGATTCGATAAAATCCTCCATTAAAGTATATAAACTCTTGTCATGTCAAAGAACTGGAAAGTATGGAAGATCTACTCAGCTCACCGAAACTGAGCTGCTATGATAAATGTGTTGATCCTGGTATTTAATCTTTATAAATTCCAAAACCATCTTCCTATCAGTTAATTAATGAAGAAACGTTTGAAACTCATTTCAGAACTTAGCAGAAAATAGATAATAAATTGCCCTGGAACTGTTTTAAACTCTAAAATAGTTTATAGAATCTGGAGGATAGCTACCAAATGATATGTCATGACTTCATTTTGGGAAAATTCATTTTTATTCTCTCAGCAAGCAAAGCTCGCTATCAAACACTAGAAAATTAACTAGTACCCTTGAGTTATTGCAAATTTCACTCTCAGCTACAATCTTCCTCCTCCCAAAATCCGTGGAATCCATTGACAAATCATAGCAATGGCGTTTCACTTTATTGGAAAGTATTTAAGACTGTTCAACATAAAGGAGAGGCAGTAAGCATCTGGAAACTTTTTATAGCATAAACTTTTCTTAGTCCTTCTCTGCCAGTAAAGGAAGGAAAGTGGACCTCAGGAAGGGTTAATACATTGTACTCAGGCAGGAAAAGGGTGGAAAGCATTTGCACAGAATAGCATCTGGAGTTTATGTGTCCTCACACACTTCCAAGGGGAAAGCAGCTTTCCACATTCATTACCGCTTAGTGAGGAAGAGGAGAAAAGGAACAAGGGAGGAGAGAAAAGAAACAGGGGGACTCCCTTTGTATCTGTGTCCAATATGGTTTCTTTTGATTTTTCATTCTCCATAGTCAAGGGCTTCCCAGGGGTTCTCATCTGTTACCCAGGCACTGCCATACCTGCCTGCCTGTGTGAAAGTGACTCAGCTGCCGGCTCTCGATGAGGCTAACAGATCACATCTATCTCCCTGGCATCTACTGAGCTCTCAGGGCTGTAAGGATCAAGCCCCAAACAGGGACAACAAAAGCAGGTCTGTATAGAAAGAGCCAACCTTCTTTATTGTCCATCGCTCATTGTGTGGACGCTGGGGGTCAACACTCCCCACCACATTCTTGCCTACATCATGAGAGAGAAAGACAGGGAGGAGAGCGCTGGGCTGCAAGTGTAAGTACAGTAATGTGATTCTGGGCTTTCATCTGGGAGCAAGTATTAAGATGAATGACAGCTCAAAAGCTCCCTGGACAAACTAAGGAGAATTAGGACACCATTAAGCCCTGGATGGGGAAAGAACCAAATGGTGAAGGATTAAAGTTATATTTACAGATTGCAATAGGCATCCTTTACAAATTGCCTTCCTTCAAACCAGAAAAGATGTTAGACCTTCCTTTATGTGTGGGAATGTATGTGTATGTGTGTGTTTTTAATCCAAATTTGAAGTGAAAGGTCAGAAAGGGAGGAAAGAATATCAATGGGAACTATTGAATTCCAAGAATTCATCAAAAGGAGGAATATTATATTCTCAGTTTAAAAAAAAGAAGATGGAGAAAAAATGAATTTATTAGTTGAATTTATCTTGTTGGGGGGGAGGTAGAAAAAAAATTCTTACTTTAAAACAAAGACTCTCTTAACTTTAAGATGTTCCTTCCTACTGCTTAGAAACCCTGAAATGTATTCCAAATCTGAGATTTTGTGAAAGTTAGCCCCCCCATTCCCCTTGGTCCTAACCCATTTCAGCTAAGCCTGTGGGGTTTTGTTACTCTTCCAGTGTACCATTTTTTACTCAAAAGAAATAAGTATTCTATGATTAAGAAATTTTTGTTTCCTTCCTGAGCAAGCCTGGGAAATTATTTGGTATTTTGAGAGCAGGAAATTATAATATTGGTGGAACCTTTGTTTATGACTCACAGTTTATTGACTTTTCACTTGCCTTTCCACCTTTGAATCTTTCAATTCCTGCCCATAACAATACATTGCTTTTCTCTTGATCCTTTTTGTTAAAGATATCTGAGTTTTTACGGGTCCAAAATTCATCATTTATAATATTCTTGTCCTACTCTACATATTTTCATTTCTTGTCATGTCAGTCCAGGTTTTCTTTTGCTCTGTGCTGCACTTTTAATGAAAACGTTCCCCTTTCTTTCTTTACCTTTCCCCCTTAACGTCCTTTGGCCTCCTTCCTCTATCACTCTCTCTCCATCTTTCTCTCTCTGAGAGGACACAGAAAATGGACGACAGAAAAAAAATTAAAAAGCAGCCTCTGTTCCATTCGTTCCGCATAGCCCCCATAAAAAGCTAATATTTTCAGGTTGACTGAAAGTTTAACTTTGTTATTTTTTTTTTATTTTTCAAGAAAATCCAGCGTGACGTGGCACGTGGTAGTACCCTCTCCTCTTAACAAATTAGAGGAGTTTTTTTTTTTTTTATTTCTTTTGACCTAAGCTAAAAGCTGTGCAAATTTCCCTTGTCTGTGTTTTCATTGTGCACAGATTCCCCTGGCAAAGCTTCAGACATTTACTTGTTGGAGTTTTAAAGCTGAATCCTCCGCCTTCTAGTTCATGTAGCACTTTACGCAGAGGAGACTTCACACAGGCTGGACATTCTCTCCCTCCTCTATCCCCCATTGTCCCCACCACCCATGCATATGCTCTATTTTCAGTTGGATAACATCTGAAAACATGGACATTTTTCCCTACCTATCACATAAATGGGAAGATGATTTGTAATTCCCAGCAACCCAGTGGAATTAGACCAGTATTCAGAAAATGAAGATAAGGTCATAAACTCTGCCCATTTCTTTATATTCTGCTTTCCCCTCAGAGTGTAAACTCCTTGAGGGCAAGGGGCTGTCTAGTTTGCTCTCCTTTATATCCCTAGTGCCTGACACAGTCAATGTGTAATAAATGCTTTATCTCTCTACTGACCTAGAGCTAGAAGCCATCTTGAGGACTTTAGTCCAAACCCTTTACTTTACAGATAAAGAAAGGAAGGTCTAGAAAAGTTAACTGTCTTGTCCTAAGTCACAGTGATGGCAGAGTGACAGCATCAGGATTCAAATTCACATCCCCAACAGGATTGTCCTCCCTCCCAAACCACCTTGTATCTGGTAGATGATTTGTATTGGCTGATTTTCTATTTCCACAAGATATATTTATATTATTTATAACATAAATATGCATATATGTGTGTTCATATATGTATGTATGTATACATATATATATACATATATGATATATATGTGAAGAGAGAGAGAGAGAGAGAGAGAGAGAGAGAGAGAGAGATTTATATATTTGCTCTCTCCCCCATTAGAATGTAAGCTTCTTCAGAGAAGGGATTGTTTCACTCTTGGTTCTTGTATCCCTATTCCCTTGCATGGTACTTAGCACCTAGTGGATATATAATAAATACTTGTCAGGTGATTGTTGATTGATTTCCACTACATCACACTGTCCATGCTCACCTCCAATTCCTGTAGAAATCTCCACTCTTTTCCAGTGACTAAGAGGATCACTGGGGTCTCCAAGGTTCTTTTTTATTTCATTTGTTCTGAAAATAGATGTATGTAGGTGTGCATATACTAAATATATAATATTGTATAATTATATTACATTTATAAGATATGTATATATAAAACACACACAGAGACATATATTTGTTTTGGTTCATTCATTTTGGTCATCTCTGGCTCTTTGTGACTCCATTCTTGACAAAGATATTGGAGTGGTTTGTCATTTCTGTGTGGTGTATGTGTATCTCTATATGTGTGTGTATGTATGATACGTCTTTTGTGGCTATATATGTACATATGATGTCTAGATTATATATTTTGTGGATATATATGTGCATATATATGTGATGTCTATATTGTATATCTTGTGGCTTTATATGTATATATATATACATATACATATACATAAAATATATATAGATACATATCTCAGGATTGTAGATATATCAGAATTGTGTATGTGTGTATATATATATATTGTATATATATAATTTTATTTCTCAGATGCTAGCATGCAATTGTCCACATAGATCACTTTTCCCAAAGCAGACATGAGATAGACATTGTATTCCTTTTTTCCACCTTCCCCAAGACCATGACGGCTCTTATAGGGGTCCAGCGAATACAACTTAACTCCCTTCTAAAAAACATACTTCTTTTACTTCTAAGAAAAAAACACATAGAATATGGTCTCTAGCACAAGAGAGGCAACATAGTAGGTAATGAAAACAATAGAAAAATATTGAGATATATACAGTAGCGGTTATTGGGAGAACGATACAATGGAAACTCATCATTGAGTTTTCTCCCTTTTTATCACTCTTTGGATGATTATTTGGGCTGGGGGATTCTTTTTAAGAATTATTTTAATCTTAAGGTCTTTCCAGGATTTTTGCTTGCCTTTCAGATGTGTAGGGATTCCATTGCTTAGTACAGCTTTCCTTTCTCTGTTCCCCTTGGCCTCGTCTGGCCCACTGCTATTCCATTTGGTCCTGAACATTGAACTACTCTTGCATGGGGATCGGGTCTTTCAGGCCAGCCACCCCCCCTTTTTTTTCCAATGTGCCATTTCATTTTCAAAAGAGAGAAATATTCTCCAGTTATAAATCTCTCCTTTTTCTTTGCCGAGGCTGCAGTCCCTGCCCTTCTATGGGGGAGGCTACCTCTCGGAAGTTATTCACACTGGGTTGGGAGAGGTCAGCCTGCCACACATTTCCTGGCAGGTGGTCCAGCATGGAAGTTTAAAGCTCTCCCAGCCCAAGGTGCTTTAAAGGCCCTCTCTGGAAAATAATGGTCGCACTTCTTTGTCCCCAGCTCCTGGGCTGTCTATGAAAGGCTTTTCTACATGACAGATTGCTGTCCAGACCCTGACCCCTGTTGTATCTCCAGATCAGTCTTCCAATCCTAGCTTATAACTATTTGACACTCTTCCAGAAAACATACTTCTTTCACTCCTATGGAGAAAACATATTCACTCTGGTCTCCAACGAGAGAGGGGCCTTTGTAAAGGCAGACTAGAGGCACTGGAACCTTAATGAGGAAAACAATAGAAAAATAAACATTGAAATATGGCCAGTGGTGGCTAACAATGCAGGGGATGACTAAGTGGACATTCAACATTGGACTTTCTCCCTTTTTTCAGCCCTCTGTCTTTTCCTATCTTATCCTTAATTCCCATTTCAGTAGACCTTGCCTATCTCAGTACAATGCCTATTCCTCCATCCTTTAATTCACCTACTCTTTGACCCCCTCACTTCTCATCCCATTTCTGCTTCTCCAGATCCTTCTCTCATTCTATTCCTTTTCTTCTGTTCAATTTGGTTTATTCACCTCTTTCCTCAGTTCTTCCTTCCTTCCAACTTTCCATTTCTATGTGTCCTCTAATCTGAGTCTCCATTTCATGCCTCTTTCCTTACTATCCTCTTGTTCATTCATTCAACTGTGAACAAATTACTACGCTAGCTGAGATAGAAAGAGGATTGATTATTATCCCATCAGCAGCTTAGTCTATCTTCCCTCTCGTTCATTCTTCCTATCCTTAGCTTTTCCTAAGCCTTTTCCCTCTCTCTCCAGATTCTTCTCTTTCTCCTGGCTTTAAATTTATCTAATCCCTACCACTAGACTTCCACTATTATTTATCTGCTGTTCTTTCCATTAAAATTACATGTTCAAGTCTAACCCTACAAGGATAATTCAATCTGTGGCTTTGGTCAAGCCATTATCTCTCTGGATCTCTGTTTTTCTGAACTGTAAAATAAGAGATTGCTCCTAGATAATTTTTGTAGTTATTTACAATGCTGGCATTCTGTGCCCTGGTCAGAAGTCATGTGGAATGCTTGGTTGCATTTTGGCTCCTTTCAGCACTGAAATTCTGAATTTCTGTGACTGAACAGTTATAGTGCTCTGGCTTTGTCCCAACATAACAACATCTCGAAAAACACTTTCAACCATTACCTGAATTATCTATCTCCTCCATGACATCCCCCAATAAAAGATTAGCCATTCTCTACTTGAAGACCCCCATTAATGGAGAACTCACTATACCTTAAGCAGCCTGTTCAATTTCGAATGGTCAGGAAGCTCTTCCTCCTTTTGAACTGAAATCTGCCTCTCTACTGTCATCCCACGGCCCCCAGTTATGAGCTCTGGAACCAAACAAAACCCAAATGCCCATCCTAGTTAAATATCCTTCTCCTGCTATGGTAAAGAAAAATCTCCTTTAAGTGTTGAATGATTTATAAATCTCCCATTTCACTCTAAAACAAAATATAAACTACCAGGGTACTAGCTTAAATCAGACCCAACTCATGGGTTATCATGGTCTATCTTCAAGCTGTGTCAAAGCTAAATACCCCCATTAATGAACACCAAATACAAAAACATGCCTTGATAGAAATATTTTAAAATAATATTTACTAAATTAGGTGAACATAGATTAGTATACCTGTCAGATCTGTGGGAAAGGAAGGAATTTAAGACCAAGCAAGAGATAGAGAACATTGCAAAATGTTCAATGAATGACTTTAATTATATCAAAGTAAAAAGTTTTTTGTACAAACAAAACCAATATAACCAAAATTAGAAGGAAAGCAACATTAAATTAGAAGGGAGAACATTTTATAACAAAACTCTTTGATATAAGGAACTAAATCAAATCTACCAAAAAATCAAGGCTTTCCCCAATCAACAAATGGTCAAGGGACATGAATAGGCAGTTTTCAAAGGATGAAATCAAAATTATCAATAAGCACAAAGTGTTCTAAATCCCTCCTGATTAGAGAAATGCAAATTAAAACAACTGAGGCACCACTTCACACCTAGCAGATTGGCCAATATGATAACAAAGGAAAGCAATAAATGTTGGAGGGGATGTGGTAAAATTGGGATACTAATACACTGCTGGTGGAGTTGTGAATTGGTCCAACCATTCTGGAGGGCAATTTGGAACTATGTAGAAAGGGCTTTAAATGAATACCTGTCCTTTGATCCAGCCATACCACTGCTGGGTTTTGTGGAAAATATATGTAAGGTAATGGGGTCACCAGGGATATTATAAATAAACTAAGTAGTTTGTGGGAACACACTCTAGGATTTATGAGAGACTGGACCAGAGTGGAAAGACCAAGGTTTACTGGATTCCCAAAGGAATGGCAGTTGATCTTAACTGTCACTCAGCTTCCACTAGGCCAGAGTCTAGAAACAGGCTAACAAGGTAAAAGGGACTTAACAGCTTTAATTATGTTTGACTAAAAGGTGGAAAAGGGATTTCTATACTTACAATCTACAGGATAAAACCACAGGGCAATGGGAGGACTTATTCTACTCTTATCTAAGTGATCTAAACTAACAGGGCTGTAAATGGAGTCTCTGCCTCAGACCTGGAACCTGCCAGGCTTGAGTACAGCTAGGGGCTTTTGTGGCTTTGGGATTCTCACTGCAATCCACTGATGATCTCTGGATGCCAGGAGCTAAGGTTGTCTCAGGAACCAAGTTGAGAAGGTGTTTGCTCAAGTCTCTGTCCACCAGATAGATCCCAAACTCCTCCTCTTTCTTGGCACAGTAGATCTTGTCCTTTTTGCTAGATGCCACACCACTCAGGATCCCAAGGGAAAAACAGGAAGCAGGGTGTCCTTTGCTCTGAGGTCTCCCAGGCTGGCAACAGTTTTTGCCCACCACTAATGGAGTCCACACTCAGGGCACAGACACACTTCCTCCTCCCTCATTCCATCCTGGAATTCCCAACTCCAGCTCCTTCCTGCTATGTACTTAATACCTAATCAATACCTAATCTAATGTCTTCCTCACAACAGTTTGTACCCCAAAAGAGATAATAAGGAAAAAAGATTTGTACAAAAATATTCATAGCCATGCTCTTTGTGGTGGCAAAAAATTGGAAAATGGGGAGGTATCCATCGATTGGGGAATGGTTGAATAAATTATGGTATATATTGGTGATGGAATATTATTGTCCTGAAAGGAATAAAGAAATGGAGGAATTCCATGTAAACTGGAATGACCTCCAGGAATTGATGAAGAGTGAAAGGAGCAGAGCCAGAAGAACATTGTACACAGAGACTGATACATTATGGCACAATCAATTGTAATAGACTTCTCTACTAGCAATAATGCAATGACCCAGGACAATCTAGAGAAACTCAGGAGAAAGACCACTATCAACCTCCACAGAAAGAATTGTGGAGCCAGAAATGCATTAGAAAAATATATGATCAACCACATAGTGTGATTGGGATGTGATTAGGGTTTTGATGTTAAAGATACTGCAAATATGAATAACACGGAAATCAGTTTTGAACAGTGATAGACATATAACCCAGTGGAATTCCTTGTCAGCTTTGGGAGGGGAGAGGAGAAAGGGGGGATCATGAATTATGTAACCATGGAAAAATATTCTAAATAAAAATTTAAAAAATAAAAAAATAAAACCATATTTACACAACCCTATTCAAAAGTTATAGCAGAATGACCCCAGGACCACCTGCCTAGGGGGAAGATTTTATGGAGGACCTATTTTTAAAGAAGAGACATGTTAACATTGAACAGAGAGAGATGTGGGAGTATATTGCACAAAAAGGGAACTGTTGTGTACCTCACTTTCTATAAATGCAAAATAAGCACATCAGCAATTCTATTTGGTCCTGAAAAAAAAGGATAATGTAGGGAAAAGTTCCAAGGGCTCTTTAGAGGAAACAAATTATTATTTGCAATGCAACTTTATGTCTTGCAGATTTACCAAAAAATGAGAAAAAAGGGGGTCTGACAATGAATTCCACCTATGTATTCCTTACTTCTTTGTATTTGTCAACCAGAATTATTTTTATGACCATGTAAGAAGGTCAAAGACTGTTAAGAGTCTTAGAGGAAAGAAATCTAATTCTGAATAAAGGACAATATCACCATTTTTCCAATTACTGAGATATCCAACTTCAGAATCATCTTCAACTTTTCCCTCTCTGTCACTGATCTTTGCCACCAAGTCTAAATAGAAGTCAAGCCTTGTTAACTTGGTTTCTACAATATCTCTCATATGTATGCCTTTCTCTCCATCCATGCATGCCCCATCTCAGCACCTTATCACCTCTCTCTTGGATAATTAAACAGTCTCTTAACTAGATTCCAAGTTTCTCCCCTTTCCTACTCATTCTCTACACAACTGGCAAAATAATCCTCCTAAAGCATAAGCCAATCAATCAATAAATTAACAAGCATTTATTAAGTGACTACTATAGGCATAGTGCCAATGCCAGGATAAAAATACAGAAATAAAAGAGTTCCTGACCTCAAGAAGTTTATATTTTATTGAAGAAGAAAACATGGGCATAAGTATATACAGAGTACATACCAAATAAATATTCCATTGATGATCTTGTGAGAGAGTTTATGCCTCTCCCCTGGTCAAGAATGTTTAATGGTTCCCTATTGTCTTGAGATTATAGAATCAAAACCCCTTGGCTTGGCATTGAAAGCCCTTCAAAACCTGACTCCAGCTTGCCTTTCCAGGCTTCTTTTATATTTAATCTACTTCATAAACTCTAGATTTCAGTCAAACTATCCTATCTACCATTGCTCAGACTTGGCATTCTGCCTCCAGCTCCCAAGTCTTTTAGAGGTTGTCCCCCATGCTTGGAATGGGTCCATTCTTTGTTCCTCTTCCAAGAATCTCTCTGGCTTCCTTCAAGTCTCAGTTCAGTGCACCATTCCTTATAGAAAGTGTTGCAGATTCTTCTTCACCTTAGGCCATGATCTCTCCTCAAATTATAATGACTATTTCATCTGTTTTCATGTTTTATCTTCTCAAGAGAATGTAAACTCCTTTGAGAACAGGGATTATTTTATAGTATAGCCTCAAAAACTTGCTTAGTGCCATACAGAGAAATGATATTTAATAACTTTGTTGAGTTGGATTGGATTGGAAGCCAGTCTTAACTACATTGAATGATTCCATTGTAAATATTTAAAGGAAAAAAAATTAAAGCCCAGACAAATTCAATTCAATAATTTGACAGGCATGGGCAGTATAGAAGAAGTATTTGACTTAGACTCATGAAACTGGAGTAAGAATTCCAGTCACATGCTGTAGGATGATAGACCAATTAGATAAGCTTTGTGACCATCATTTTCTTCATGTATAAAATGTTCTCTCTACCTCACAGATTAATGTTTAGTCTACCAAGCAACAAGTATTTTCTATACACCTACTACATGATAGGCACTCTACTAGGCACTAGGGATGGGGTCCAAACCAAAAAGAAAGATTCCTGTCCTTAAGGAGTTCACATCAATCCAGGGAAACAACATGAATACATGTATTAGCATATGCAAAATATATGCAAAGCAACGATGAGGTAATTTGGGAGTGGGAGAGATTAGAAGCTGGAGATAGGTCTTACGTAAGAATTAATGTTTGAGCTGAGCATTTAAGACAGTGGGTTGCATTAAAAGGAAGATCTGGAGAAAAAATGGCAAACCACTCTAAAATCTCTGCCAAGAGAACCCCAAAAGGACTCAAGAAGAGTCGGACATGACTGAAATGACTGAACAATAACAAAAGGAATTATGTATAGTGCCAAGCTCTAGAAATGCAAAGGGGGAAAAATTATTTCTGTCTTCAAGAAGTTTACTTTCTCCTAGGCCCAGACCCAATGTGGATGAAGGTAGGGGATATAATATAGAAACAGATAAGTAATTATAAGATAATTTGAGGAAGGAAGATCACTAATACATAGGAAAGATATAAGGGAAAACTCTTTAAAGGAACTGGCACCTGAAACTGAGCCTTGAAGAAAACTAAGAATTCTGAGAGGAAAGGGAAGATGTTCAAGCAAACAAGCAAACATTTATTAAGCATCTTCAAGATGCCTAGATACTAAGCACTATGGATGTAAAACCAAAAATGAAATTGTCTCTGTCCTCTAGGAACTTACATTCTATAGAGGAAAAAATGTATATAGATATAGATACACATATAAAACATACATACAAAATAATTATAATGTAATTATGAGAAGGAAGAGAAAAAAGGAAAATGAAACAGAAGACTTTATTATGGATTCATCATAAAATAGGGGCATACTTATACTCCAGTGGTCATAATACTCATCACCTCCACAGCTCATAGATCTAGAAGTATGAGACATCAATTGGGGATGACTGAAAAAATTGTGGTATTTATTGGTGATGGAATACTATTATGCTATAAAAATGATAAGCAAGATGATTTCAGAATAGCCCAACCACACAGATCCAGCTAATAACCAGGGGAGCAAGAGTACAGCCAATGATAGGAAAAAATATGAGTAAACAGCCAAAGATAACCAAAGAAGGAAAAAATATGAGTAAACAACAGAAAAAAGATAAAAGAAATTACAATTGACAGCTTCTATCCAAGAATGAACAAAGAGCAAATGGAACAGAAGAGGACCAAGGAACACAAAGCAAAAATGCAAAAATCCCAGCGAATTGGAATAGGCTTTGGAATGACTCAAAACACAGTTCAAAAAAAAACAATTAAGAGAGGTGAAAGACAATTGGGAAAAGAACTTAAAAAGCAAAATAAGTCATCTGGAAACAGAGGCACATGAACTTAAACAAAAAAACAGTGTCTTGAAAGCCAGAATTGACCAGCTTGAAAATGAGGCAAAGAAAGTGAAAGATGACCTACAAAGAAAAACAGACCAGAAGGAGAATGATGACCAAAAAGCCAGGGATGAAATCCAGTCTTTAAAAATTAGAATCCAACAACTAGAAGCAAATGAGTCTATAAAATAAAATCAAAAGAATGAAAAAATTGAAGCAAATATGAAACACCTCATTGATAAAACTCCAGAGTTGGAAAATGGATCCAGAAGAGACAATTTAATAATATTAGACTATTGGAAATCATAACAAAAGCAAAAGCCTTGACATTATTCTACAGGAAATTATCCAAGAAAACTGCTCCAACATTCTTGAACAAGAGGGAAAAGTAGAGATTAAAAGAATCCACAGATTACCTCCTGCATTTAATCCCCAATTAACAATGCCCAGGAATGTTATAGCAAAATTCAAGAACTACCAGACCAAGGAAAAGATACTACAAACTGTTAAAAAGAAACCATTCAGATATCATGGAACTACAGTTAGGATAACACAAAAGCTGGCTGCATCCACAATGAAGGACCAGAAGGCATGGAATATGATATTCTGGAAAGCAAGGAAACTGGGTCTATAACCAAGAATCAACTATTCAGCAAAATTGACTCTTTCTTGCAGGGGACAGTATGGTCATTTAATAAAATAGAAGACTTCCAAGCATTCCTAAAGAAAAAACCTGACTTAAACAGAAAATTTGATGCCCAAACACAGAACTCAAGAGAATTAACAAAAGGTAATTAAGAAGGGGGGGGGGACAAACAAAAAACTTTTTTTAAGGGGCCCAATAAGTTCAAATGATTTGTATTCCTATAAGAAAAGATAATATTGATAACTCTTAAAAATTGTTATTATCATCAGAGTAGCCAGAAGAAGTATACTTAAAGGGAATTGTGACAAATTGTATAGGATGAAATGTGTATATATATATATATATATATGCATATATATATATGTCTTATTTGGAGGTTTTGATTTTGTATGAATGTGCTTTAACAACAGTAATCAATATGGAAGTGTGATTTGCATGATAATAAAAATTTTAAAGAAATTTAAAGAAGCAGAAGGAACCTATGGGGTCATCTTTTAATTTTTTTTAATTTTATATTTTTCCATATTACACAATAAAATTTTAATAATTGTTTTTTGATATTTTTCAATTCATGTCCCTCCTTCATGACCCCCCATGGCAGGTAATATGATATAGGTTATACATGTATTATCACACAATACATATTCCCATGTTCTTCATGTTTTGAAAGAAGATACATATCCCTTATACTAGAGAAAAATTCACAGAGGAAATAAAATGAAGAATAATATTCCTTAATTGGCATTCCTTCTATGGTGGTGGATAACCTTTTCCATTATGTATCTATCATCTTCGAGTCATCCTGGATCATTGCATTGTTCATAATAGTTAAGTCATTCATAGTTAATCTTTGTACATTTTTGCTATTACTATATAATATTCTCTTAGTTATGCTTGCTTCACTTTACATCAGTTCATGTGAGTCTTCTTATGACTCCTAGGAAACCATATAATTAAAACTTCTCATTTTACAGGTGAGGAAACTGAGACCCACAGAGGCTATGACTTGTTCAAAGTCCCACAAGTAGTAAACACAAGGCAGAATTTTCAAGATTTAGTTCAACATTCCTAAGGCTTCAAAAATTGACTTCTCTGGTGCTTAAAAAGACAAAGTACTTGTCCATACTATTAGGTCTCAAGTGGTTATGGATTAAGATATAAAGGTAATGTTTACTTCTGCTTTAGGTTTTTCACTGATTCTGATCTACCATGAAATCTTAGAGCAAAGATCTTCTACCTGATACTTCTTTAGAGTGATGTTCAATGCCTATTTTAATTAGTTAGTGGAAAAGGGGAATGTGGCACATTGGAAGGAGAATTGGTTTTAGAGTCAAATAAGACCTGGGATCAAGTTGAGTATGTCTCATATACTGGCTTTATGCTTCTCTATACTTCACCTAACTTCTCAAGCAACTCTTCTAGGAGTTCTATAATGCCAAAACATTACTGAACCAATGTCTCTTGGGAGGCAGAGAATTTCTTCTCAGGAAATTACTTTTAATCAATGAAATTATTGGTTTCATCCCAAATCCAAATCCAAAATAGCAGAAGCATGTGTGTGTGTGTGTGTGTGTGTGTGTATGTATGATTTAGTGCCCTGTACTCATCTTCTAATAACTCTTGTCTTCTATTTTTATTCATATATTCATTTACGTGCATTATGAATAAAGAATTCCATGGATGAACCAATGTAAAACTTGTCATCAAAATGCTATCCACCTCCAAATAAAGAACTGATGGATGCTGAATGCAGATTAAAGGATATTTTTTTCTTTATTTTCTTGTTTGTTATTTTTTCTAGCAACATAGTTAATGTGGAAATGTTTCAAATGACTTCCTTCATATTATAATGAATGTCATATTTTTGCTTTCTCAATGAATGGGGAAGGGAGAAAAGATGCAACTGAAAACTTAAAATTAAAAATAAGGGAAATTAAGGGATGTGATCAAAAAAAGTTGGCTTGATCAGTCATGTGGCAAGAGTTGGGGGTACCTAAAGGAAATACATCTGTTCTGAGGTATGCTCTTATATGAGGAGAAGGTCACTAAGTTCCCTTCCAACTCTGAATTTTGTAACTGTGAAATTGTTGAAATATTCCCTTCCAACTCTGAATTTTGTAACTGTGAAATTGTTGAAATATTGTTCCTAAAAATATACTGGAAGCAAAAAATATGCCAAGATATGCCAGGAAAGCCTCTAGACCTTTGGGTGGAATCCCTCTGATGAACAAAAAGTACAGTAGAAAGAGTAATGGATTTGGAGTCAATGGACCTGAAATTGAATTCCAGCTCTCATTTATACTATCTATGAGACCTAATGAAATTCATTTCATGTCTTTGGACTTGTTTCTTTATCTGTAAAATGAGAGAGTTGTACTCAATTATTCTAAGATAACTTCCAGCTCAAAATATATTGCTCTACTATAAGATGCTTTATTGTACAGGATGGAAAGGCATAGATAGGCTCCAAAATGCAACCCTGCAGAGAAACCACATATTCACAAAATATCATATGATCATGAATCAAGAGCAGGAAGGAACACCAGAAATAATCTAGCCCAGTCTCTCATTTTATAATTTAGAAAACTGAGGCTCAGAAAACTTAAGTGACTTGAGATCTATGTCCACTGGAGTGAAATTGTTATGCAATTTTCATTATTCATAATAAAGGGGATCAAGAAGTGATAGAAAATGGAATCAATGGTAAAATGACAAACTTAGTTTGAGCCATTTATTTTTATCTCTTCCCTGCTGATTCTGTCAAAAACTGAGCACAAAATGACATCTCAAATTGGTTGACTTTCCTTTCAATTTTGCTTCCTCTCCCACTCTGACAAAAATGCTAGCAAACAGTAAAATGGATACAAATAGAAGGATTGGGGGGTAGCCAGGAGGTACAGTGGATAGAGTGCCAGGCTTGAAGTCAGAAGACTCCTCTTCCTAAGTTCAAATATGGTCTCAGACACAATTTTTGTGGCCCTGGGAAAGTCTTTTAATTCTGCTTGCCTTAGGTTTCTCATCTATAAAATGAATTGGAGAAAGAAATGGCAAACTGCTCTAGTATCTTTTCCAAGAAAACCCCAAGTGAGGTCATAAAGAGTCAGATACAACTGAAACACCTGAAGAACAACAACAGAAGGACTGAAATAATATACAAAGTGGACAATGGCTCCAAATAACTGCATTTGGATATCATGGATATATTCCTTTATGTGGTATGTTTATATATTTGCAAATACTATATACTGGATTATAAGGGGTAGAAATCGGTCAAGTGGAATTACTGAAAATATTTTAAAATCAGTCATTTTAAGAATTGAGCATCACAAAAATGTTAACACTACTTAGAATGTACTACCTACCTGCTTAGAAAGGAATAACAAATAGCAGTTGGCCTAATGCAACACCCAAGCATGATAGTCAACAAAGGAAGCTGGGGCTATCCATATAATGGGACTCATGGTTCAATGATTATTTCCCTCTTCATTAGTGAGAATTAGTCAATGTTCTAGGTTGTCTGGCTCTGCACTGCCCAGCTCTTCAAAAACCAGGCTAGTACATTGAAAGATTAAAAAAAGAATATATCATGTTCTACTTGTAGATGTAAGTGGCCACATTGATCTAGAATATAACTTGGCCTGTTCTCTTCATTTTTGCTCAAGCTTGGAGCAGGGCTGGTGTCAATCAGGGATTTGCATGTAGCCCAGATAATAGAAATATAAGGTAGGGAATCAGTGTGTCAATCAATCAATTACCCAAGCCCTACTTAAAGTAAATCAAAAGATGCTATCCTCTGATATCTTAGCCAGATTATCTCAATTAATCAAGCCAAGACTTAGACTAAGTACAAAAAGTCCTTGAAAGCCATTGGATAAACTGGAGTGAGGTTGTCAGGAAGTTTGACAATATTGATCAAAAGACTTAATCATGTTCTAGGAGACTTGTAGAAAACCAGGAACTAGTTCAGAACCCAAGAAATTTGTAACCAGTGTAGAACATTTCAGTCAAATCACAGAGAAGCAATCACTTAGATGGCAGGAGAAAAGTAACTTGTTCTCTTCCCTCCAGAGGATTTAGACTTTTTCATGGGTGTGTTCTACAGCAGCATCCTTGGGATAGCATTTGCTGTCAGTAATATCATCATTTGGAAGCCAAAAATAAATGGGATATAATGAGGGAAAATATATTCAAGGGTCTAAAAGGAGACCCACAAAATTTGGTTCCACTTTCTCCTGGATTCTGGACAGATTGTGCCCCCACCAGTTTTTAGACAGGTTTGTGCCAACTGTTCTTACCATAACATCTCAGTAAACACTCTTTTCCTAAAGCTGATTAACTCTAACTAATTGATATCAGCTGACAATTCATAGGAAAGACATGCCTTAGGGGTTTGTAAGTTATATCATGCAAGAAAAAATTTCCAAATTCCCCAGGAATCCCCTTAAAACCAAGCAGTCTTATTCTGGGGATTTGACCTGAAATGGAATTTATATTGTAAAGCACTGTACAAATATCAGCTACTACTGTTGTTATCACATTGCTTCCCCTCTTGTTTATCTAAATGCCTTTCAAAGAAAGACAGATTTCACTGGGAATACATTATAAGCACTTTCACTTTAACTCTTTTTGGAAATAATGACCGCCACTAAAGGAATACCATATTATATTAATCTTATATGTATATCCTCCCAGAGAATGTAAGCTCCTTAAGGCCAGAGGCTGTTTTTATATTTGTACATTTGTTTTTATATTTGTATATTAGGGCACAGTGTCTTCTGGGTGATTTAATAGAATGTGTATACACTTGAATTGTTGGTCTGAAACTGAATTCTAAGGTGTCTAATATTTCTTCTTCAGTCAGTTCTTTTTTTCTTTTCTACGGCCTAAGAAATGGGTGTAGTCATAAAAAGAAACAGTTGACAACTGCTTCCCTTCTAATCTTGGCTACTTTAGTTTTATTTGTACAAAAACTTTCAATTTAACGTATTCAAAACTACCTATTTTATATCTCACAAGGCTTTCTATCCTGTTTGTTCATAAATTCTTCTATCCATAAATCTGAGAGATAATATATTCCCCATTTCTCTAATTGGCTTATATCTCCCTCTATGCCTAGGTCATACATTTTGACCATACATTTTGATCTTATCTTGATAAATGGTGCAGGATGTTAACTGGGTGTTTCAATATAACAAAAAATAAATTAATAAGTTTCTTTTAAAAAGAGAGAGCCAAATATTCTCTGAGCTATTTAAGTTTTATCCATTTCTGTTCATTTCTGTTTACAGTATAAAAGACTCATAGTCTTGCAAAGGGCTAATATGGCATATGCAGCCAACTAAAATAGAAAAATAATGGAATCTCCTATTACTGAAACTTGGAGAGGGGAATGTTTGCTTTCTATACAAACTAGAGTTTTTCCTATTACTTTTGAGTCAAACAAGGGTCACAGAAAAAATGTGCTCATGGAAAAAATAAGGAACAAAAATTGTTTTCAAAAATTAAGTTCACTTGATTGGGTTAGTGAGATAAAGTTAGTATTACTTCCAAATGGCATTAGTTGACATTAGTTGGGGACAACTTGATGGTTCAGTAAATTGAAAGCAGAGCCTAGAAATAGGAGGTCCTGGGCTCAAATTTGGCTCAGACACTTCCTAGTGTGTGACCCTGGGCAAGTCACTTAAACCCCATTGCCTAGCCCTTACCACTCTTCTGCATTGGAACCAATACATAGTACTGATTCTAAGGTGGAAGGTAAGGGTTTAAATTTAAAAAAATTTTTTAATAACATTAGTTGACATTTCTCCGTATTTTAAGGCTTTTAAAGGACTTTCTTCATAACAACTCATCAGTCAAATATGTTGCTACCAAGCATTTATGAAGTTTATTATGTGCCAAGTATTGTGCTGAATCCTAGGGGTACAAAGAATAGCAAAAATATAGCTCACCTTCTGGTGGGAGTCATAACATATAAATAACTATTAAAGTACAATGGAAATGACTTGTCCAGAGTAATGGGGAGGGGGTGACAGAAAAGGGAAGAAACATTATTAAGTAACTATTATGTAATAATCACTTTTTTATTTTATTTGATCCCACAACAACCCTACAAGGGAGGTGCTATTCTCCAACTCACCCCCATTTGAGAGTTGAGAAAACTGAGGCAGACAGATTAGGGTCATAAATATCTGAGATCAAATTTAAACTATAGTCTTTCTGACTCCAAGCCCAGTGGCATCCATTGCTCACACCAGCACAACCAGTTGCTTCACATAATGTTACAAATAATAAATGATAGTCAGCATTCAAACCCAGGGCTCCTGACTCCAAAATCAGTACTCTTTCTACTGTATTATACTGCTCCTTTTAAACCATTTCATATGTATTTTATTCCAATAACAAGTTTATACGTAAGTTTTCTAAAGTTGCATGATTTATATTGTCTCCTTCCCCTCTCCCCTCCCCACTCCCAGAGTAGACAAACAATTCAACAGAGTTATAAACATGTATTATCACTGAAAACCCATTTCCATATTATTCATTTTTGTTAGTGAATAATCTTATAAAACCCAACCCCCCAAACATATACCCAAACAAGTGATAAATCATATATTCACCTGTATTTCTACTCCAACAGTTCTTTCCCTAAAGGTGGATAACATTCTTTTTCATAAGTCCCACAGAATTATCCTGAATCATTGTATTGCTGTTAGTAGCAAAGTCTATCACATTTGATCATTCCACAGTGTTTCAGTTACTGCATACAATATTCTCCTGGTTCTGCTTACTTCACTCTGCATCAGTTCATGTAGGTCTTTCTAGTTCTCATAGAAATCAAGCAGTTCATCCTTCCTTATAGCACAATAGTATTCCATCACCATCATATACCAGAACTTGTTCAGTCAGTCCCCACTTGAGGGAAATCTCTTTAGTTTCCAAATCTTTGACACCACAAAAATTGCAGTTATAAATATTTTTGTACAAATAGATCCTTTCCCATTAAAAAAAATATCTTTGGGGTACAAACCCAGCAGTGGTATTACTGGGTCAAAAGATATGTATTTTTAAAGCCCTTTGAGCATAATTCCAAATTGCCTTCAAGAGTGGTTGGATCCATTCACAACTCCACCAGCAATGCTCCTATAAAGTTATAATAACTGCCTCCAAAAGAATAAATGTTTATTGTATAAAAATCATTTTAATGTAGTCAAGAACTTAAAATGAAGCATTGGTCCACAAACCTAAAAACATTTTCTTTTTTCCCCTAACATCAATATTTATTGAGCATTTGCAGTGTATTAGACACAACAAAACATACAGAGAAAAATTGTCCCTGCCTTGCAGAGCTTATATAACTCTATAACAAAAAATAACTCTCTTTAAATTTTGTGTTTGGTGCTTTCTACAAGGGGAGTGAGGGAAGATTTTGCAGGGTGAGCTTTGGATATAACTTAGCCCCATCATCACTTAGTGAGAAGATTAGGTAAAGGGATGAGAATAAGGCAGACAATAACAGACCATTCAGGATAGTGCTTAGAATGATACATTTTTTTAAGCCACTCTCTCACTAAATTGAAGGAAGATTTCCAATAGGAAATATAAATAGAGGCAAGAAGTTTGTGGGATGCAAGCAAATAAAGAAAGGGTTAATCAAATCAGGATTTTTTTACTCCAAGAGAAATGATCAGTCCCTAATATAAATTAATAAAGCAAAAAAGTGGGAAAATTTAAAGTGAAAATATATTTAAATTCCTCATTTTTTCAATATTGCTTTTTGTTCTGCTTCCAAAAGAATCTACTGGTCAGGGAACTCTAAAACCATCCATGCTCACAAACCAGTATAGTTTGGCCTTTCAAAAGTACCTAAAGTCTCAACAGTTTGTGTGTAACGTGAGGATATCTGTACAGAGTCAGCCTCTCAGGGGGAAGTGGAAGAATTTTTAAGACACTGAAGTTGGCAAATGTGTGTAGAGTTCATGGAAATGTTGTGTATTTGATATATTTGGAAGAA
Source organism: Gracilinanus agilis (assembly GCF_016433145.1). NCBI lineage: Eukaryota > Metazoa > Chordata > Mammalia > Didelphimorphia > Didelphidae > Gracilinanus > Gracilinanus agilis. The sequence goes on along the minus strand of NC_058133.1, from coordinate 395,778,519 downwards.
GAAACACATAAGGGCAAATTCTTTAATGAATCATGCACAGGATCAGTCAGTCGTGGTTAGTAGAAGGACATAAGCACACAGAAATCAAAAGTTTTAAGCTTTTGGTAAAATGTGATATATATTTTTCCATGCATATTATATTCAAATGACATATTAAACACAATTTAATCAAAGAAGGAGACTAGCGATGATGTCGCAATAATATTCTTTTAATATGGCTGATATATCTTGAAACTGAATGTTGTGGTTTTATTTATGTTTTTGTTTTTTTCTCAGCATTCCCCTGTTCAAAAAAATACTCAGTGGTTCCAAACTAATTAGAGAGGAGAAAGGATACAAACTCCTTATCCTGGCATTCAAAGACCTTCATAACCTTGTTCCAACATATTCTTTCAGACTTACTACACACTACTCCCTTTCATACACTCTGTTTCAACCAAAACAGGAAAAAATAACTAATCTGCATTCTTGATTGGATTTTTTCTTCCTTTGGTCTATACATTCTGGCCATCCCCCCTGTGACTCAAATATCCTCCTCCCTCTCTTCCAGTTAAAATCATTATTTTCCTTCAAGATCTTCCTTCAATTGTCATCTCTTTTAGAAGTCTTCCTTGATGATCTTCTAGCTAATAACTCTTTCTCCCTCAGATATTACTAGAACACTTTGTTCTATCTTTTGCCCCTAATGTTCTTTCCTGGAGACAAGATGGTGGACGGGATCAAGTATTCAAATCAGGAAAATATAGGTTCAACTCTCCCTCCCATCACCAACATAATTGGAAAAAAAAGCAAAGAAAAACTGGAAATCTTTTTTTAACAAATATGCATATTCAAGCAAAACAAGTTTCCCTAATGGCTATTTACACACATATACATGTGTGTATTTGTGTGTGTATGTTGTATACTGCACCCTAAATCCTTCACCTCTCTAATGGAATGGAGATTTCATCACTAATCCTCTGGAAAGATGAACAGTAATTACACTGATCTTAGTTCTAGTTTTTTATCTTGTTTATGTAGGAAGTCCATGCCATCAGTCTGATAGATGATGAAGATGTTCCTTTGACATTAGGGCAATGGTCAAGGTACCAAATGTTCCTTGATTTTTATAATGTTATCGTCATATATATATTCTTCTCTCGGTTTTATACATTTCATTCTTCATTACTTCTTGTTTTTTTAACCCTTATTTTCCATCTTGAAATCAAGAGTAGGTATTGCTTCCAAGGCAGAAGAGTGGTAAGGGCTAGGTAATTGAGATTAAGTGGCTTGCCAGGGTTACACAACTAGGAAGTGTCTGAGGCCAGATTTGAACGTAGGACCTCCCATCTCCAAGCCTGGTTTTCTCTCCACTGAGCCACCTAGCTAGCCATATTCATTCATTTTAAAAATATTTTAAATAATTCATTTTTATAATATTAATATCATACTAGAAATTGCCTCAGTTCCTTCATCGATCAAATAAGGATGATAATAGCATATATCACATAGGGAGTTGATTGTGAGGACCAAATGACATAAATGCTATACAAATCTTAAAACACCAGATAAATATCAGTTATCATGATCATTTCTCATATTATTGTATACATATTATGAATATATATATATATATACACATATATATACACACACAATAGCTCCCCTACTCTCTAGTAGACTCTAACCTCCTTGAAGGCAGGAATTATGACATATGTCTTTTCATTTCTGTTTCCCTCAATAGTATATGTACCTAGCACAATGCTTTGCAAATAGTAGGCAGTTAACATATTGAGTTGTTGGATAATGTTGAGCAATTCAGAATTGAATAGAATTTGCTGTCATAATTATAAAATTTTTTTCCTTCAAAATAATTTTTGCTTTTTGCTAGGTTGATCAAGTACAAAGAAATTTATTAATCAACTTTAGAACTTGTACAAATATGGAGGAGTATCTCCATGGATTGCATTTAGGCTTCTAGATAATTCTATATAGTGCCTGCCACGTTGGTGGCAAGAATAAATGCCATTGCTGTTATTAAAAATTATAACTATAATTGCATCAATCAGCAGCTTACAAACCGTCCCTCCTTTTTAAAGGTTGATCAATTATCCCTTCAGTCTATGAAGGAAACCTGAATTAGATCATTTAGCAAATTATACCTTTACAGTTTATCAGTTAATACAGGATGGGAGGGCAAAGTAATGATTCCTAGTGGTGACATGAAATCCAAAGAGGTCACTTTTTTCCATTCTCATTTTTAGCAAACCATATTTCAATGATGGGACATTTTCAACATTTTTCTAAGATTGAGATTTCATTTTCCTAAGAATAAAGGCATTCTCTTCAAAGGAGAAATGATCTACTGTCTATACTTGAATGAGAAAATATTGCCTTTGGTTGGGAGTATCCAAGTACAAATATTCTTGCATCCTCATTCACATTTTCCATCCATATTCTCCCGTAAAAGGCGAGTGTTGGTCTGAGTGGTAACTATCGATTCCTTTGTTGGCCCCACCCCTTCCACTAGCATTTCACACAACTCTTCATCAAAGTCACTTCAAAGACCCAAAACAGATTGATTCACATGTGAACACAACCCAAACTGCTTTCCAAAGACAGGGAGGGGGCTTCCAACTCTTATGTTCCTTTGAACCCACTGTTGATCGTTTACCAGTATTTACTTTGCATGGCCTATGGATGAACCATGGAAATTAGAAAACAAACTCCCATTCAGTAAGACATGTCAAAGGTGACTGCCATGCTAGAGAGTTGACTATGGGACCAACATTCCCCCTGGACAGGAGGTCTCTTCTGCAGCAATGCTGTCTCCACAGTTACATACCTGTCTGCAGAAGCCTTCAGTTTATCTTGTCTATGTGGGAAGTCCAGGACCATGCCATCAATCTGATAGATGAGAGAGATGCTCCTTTGACACTAGGACAATGATCGGGGTGCAGAAAAAGAAAACTGACTGCTCGGCAAACAAAGTTCTTTTCAGTGCCACTATATTCACAGAGAACATCCGAACAGGCACCGTGCTCAGAAACAGGCTTTGTCCAATGTTGACATGATGCTCAGCAAGCATCCCCCTTGGGGACGTAGAGAGGGCACCCACCAGGGCCATGGCAAAAGCAGGGGAGGAAATCAAGCCTCTGAGTTATCTTATTGGGAAACTCCAGTCCCACTTCAGCTGCAGGAGGGCAAAGGGCCACATTGGCGGCACCCTTCAGAGTCCACTTGGTTTTTATGTGGTTTCTGGTTTTTAGATGTTCCCTGTTCATTTAATTTGGATGCTTCTGCAGCAGCAATGTTAGTAGAGAGATCCAGTTGCTGTCTCTAATTGTGCAACTCTTCACATTTGTGATTTTCAAAGCTGGCACCAAAAACCAATCGATCAATAAACATTGTTAAGTGTACCAGGCACTGTCCTAGGCCCTATGGCTACAGAAACAACAACAATAATGAGAAACAAAAACAACAACAACCCCCCCCACACACACACACCCTATCCTTAAGAAGTTTATTATTATAGTATTAACTTTTTTTCTTGGGGAAACTATATATATATATATGGAAACATAAAAAGATATATATAAAAGTTAATACAAGGTAATTTGGGGTCATGAAGACTTTAGGAACTGAGAGAGAATAGGAGGTACTCTTTTGGCTGAGCTTTCGAATGTCTTGACAATTATATCCTGAAAATGCAGCTTTTGTTGCTGCAGTTCAGGCATTTTTCAGTCGTGCCTTACTCTTTATGACCCCATTTGGTGATTTCTTGGCACTGAAGTGGGAGGTAGCTAGGAAGCACAGTGGATAGAGAACTAGACCTGAACTCAGAAGGAACTGAATTCAAATCTGGCCTCAGATATTTCCTAGCTATGTGACCTAGTCATGTCACAATGGCAAGTCACTTAACCCCAATTGCCTAGCCCTTGCCATTCTTCTGTCTTAGATCTGATAGTAAGACAGAAGGTAGGAGTTATCAAAAAAATACTAGAGTATTTGTCATTTCCTTCTCCAGCTCATTTTACACATGAGGAAACTGAGGCAAACAGGGATAAGTGACTTGCTCAGGGTCAAATAGCTAATACATGTCTGAGGCCAGATTTGAACTCAGGAAAATGAATCTTTCTGACCCCAGGGTCAATACTCTATCCTCTGCACTATCCGCCTGCACTCTTTTTGTTGGATTTAAGAAAAAAAGGCAAAAAGAAGTCACTTAGAACACCAGGGAGTTAATCCCAGTCTTTGGAGGAAAGGACTCTTCCTGAGCGAGGGTGGCCTCCATTTGGTTGCTTTTCTGATGCCCCTCTGACTTTGTTATGCTGTTTTTGTGAAGATCCAATCATAGAATTTGTGACAACTCTATGCAAAAGTAAATTATGGATCATTATTGTTTTCTTTATGGTAAATAAACTCCCTAAAAACATGGACTAGTGCATGATAGGTCTCATGTGAGCAGTATTCTGCTCATGTCACTCTACCTAGAGCCACCCCAGAGGAGGGAAGATTCTTCAGGGAGGGCTCTTGATTCTGGAGCTCTCTGTCAAGCTGACGGAACTCAGGCCAGCTGACCTTTAGGGCAAGGTGCAAAGTCCATCTGTTTACACAGACTTCTGCTCCAGGGGGGTTAATTTGAGGAATTATTTCTCAGGCTTGTCATGGGAGGAGATCTACAATTGAATGTTTGGTTAATTCTGGTTTTCCCAAGAACTTCTACAGTATTATTCATTCCATCCATATTCCCAGAAGCCTTATGAAACATCAATTCCATTTATATGGTCCTTTCAAGTCTTGCATAATTCTCACTTTTCACAAAATCTCATATTTGCGTTTTTACAACAATCATGTTGTAAACAGATATGACAGGCACTATTATGCCCATTTTACAAATGAGTAAGTAAAGACTCAGAAAGAATAAGAGATTTATGGTCATAGAAATAGCAGATTCCAGAGGCATTCTAAACTCCAAATCTAGCACACTTTCCACTATGCCCAGATGTACCCAAATATCCAAATGCCAATACTAATAAAGTTATTTATTAATGATTTTTTAATCAGCAAATTCACTAAAATTATAAGAAAAATCTTTCTTTGTTTCTTTATATTAAGATGTAATGTTTCAAGATATTTCACTTTTATTAAGTAATCTATTATAAATATATGAATAATTAAACAGGAGAGAGAGAAAGAAGAGAGAAAAAATGGAATGGCTCCTGTTGTCATGGTGACATCAAGTGAACTCAATTTCCTGATCTGTAAAGTTAGGTGATATCTTCTATATAGTCCCTCAAGGAATGGTGGTAGAATGGAAAGACTGCTGAATTTTGAGTCAAAGGACCTAGGTTCAAATCCTGACAGTGTTTGCCCTTTACTTGGTACAAGTATGTCTTTGGGCAAATTACCGAACTTCTCCAGTTCCCCATTCCTCAACTGTAAGAGGAAAGAGCTAGACAAACTCTAAATTTATCATCTTATGCTTCTCTGATCTCAGGTACCACTTATGGAAACTGATGCTCCAATACTTTCTGCTATTTGGGGACAATCTCAGTCAGCTAGTATGAGCTCATTTTCCTGAGGTGTAAGCTTTTAGCCAGTCAGGAAGCATTCCTAAGATGGCGGGAAATGTGGTGAAGGGCTAGAGCAGCTAGGTGGCTCAATGGATAGAAAGCCAGGCCTGGAAACACGAGGTCCTGGGTTCAAAACTGGTCTCACACTTCCTAGTTCTGTGAGCGACTGAAGGCAAGTCATTGAACCCCAGTTGCCAAATTCTTGCTACTCTTTGCCTTGGAACAGAAACTTCGCACCAATTCTAAGACAGTCGGCAAAGGTTTAAAAAAAATACTTCAGTATTTGGCCAGCCTTTGAGTCAGGAAGACCTAGGTTTAAGTCATGTCTCTGATATAGAAATATGTAAACATACAAGTATGTATATGAATATATATGTGTGTATACATAATACTTATAAATTATACTGAATATATGTTATATTAGCTGTATGACTATGAATATTAGTATATATGATGATATAATATATACTACAGTAGCTATGTGACTATGAACAAATGACTTAACCCCTGCCTCAGTTAATGTCTCTATAAAATGTAAAATAATAGTACCTACCTCCAAAGATTACTATGAGGTTCAAATAAAATAATATGTATAAAGCAGTTCGAAAACTTTAAAATACTATATAACAGTTAATTATTATGATGAGACTTTTTCTTCAGTGATAAAACCATACAATGGATGAAAAAGAGAGATAGGGAGGAAAGAAAAGGGAGGGAAGGAGGAGGAAGGAAGGAAGGAAGGAAGGAAATGGAAAGAAGGAAAGGAAGGGGGAGGGAGGAAGGAAGGAAGGAAGGAGAGAAGGAAGGAAGGAGGGAAGGAAGGAAAATGGAAGGGAGGAAAGGAAGGGGGAGGAGGAAGGAAGGAAGGAAAATGGAAGG
>NC_058133.1:395740624-395771882 GCF_016433145.1 Gracilinanus agilis | reverse complement strand
GTAGAAAGGAAGGAAGGGAGGGAGGGAGAAAGGAAGGAAGGGAGGGAGGGAGAAAGGAAGGAAGGGAGGGAGGGAGGGAGGAAAGAAGAGAGGGAGGGAGGAAGGAATGAAGGAAGGGAGGGAGGGAAGAAAGGAGGAAGGCAGGGAGAGAAGGAGGGAGGAAGGAAGGAAGGAAGGAATTAATTCTTATTTAGTCATCCTCTTTCAACCACCATTATCAAAGGGACAAGATAATCAAGAGAATAGAAATAGGTGGAGATAGATTTTCCCCTTGCCTCAAAAAAAAAAAAAAGAAAAGAAAAGAACAAAAAGAAAAAAAAAAGAAAATTTCATCTTTTTCTTTGCAGTGAGTGTGGAGCTAAAATAAGTAGTTCTCACCCAGCCCTAGTTCAACCTTTCTTCTTTCTTCTTCCAAAACAAACCTGGAGCCACCAGTGGCTACTGAAATAGGACTGATTTGAAGAAAAAGGACCAGGATTTAATGGACTATATGGTACACCTATATGCCAGGCTTCTTCACCTCTGGCATTGATACCTTCATCTTAATTAGACTCAATGTGGCATCCATTCTGAATAAGTGGAAAGTCTGAATTATAATACATGATTAAGGGAATGCAGCATTGGGTAAACGGTAACAAAATAACAATTAGCCTTCTACTGAATTTTAAGGTTTACAAAGTACTTTCTCCGTAACAGTTGTCTGAGGCAGATAGCACAGATATTATTGTCCCCATTTTATGGGATTATATTGGAAGGATATATGATTCCATCAGCATAAGGAGCTCTCTTGCTCTCTCTCCCTTAACCACTTTCTTTATAATATTCAATGACTTGGAAGATAAATCCTGGGAAGCTGCCTGAAACACATAGAAACCAAGTAACTGGCCAGGACCCCACAGCTAGTAAGAGTCAGAGGGAGGTTTGAACCCATTTCTTTCTGATTCTAAATCCAGAATTCCATTCACTCAACCAAGCTGCTCCTCAAGCCCCATTTGACTCATGAAAAGCCAAGCTCAGGGAAGATGAGTACCTGGCCCAAATTCCCAGGTTAATAAGTGGTAAAGCCAAGACCCAGCCACCCAAAGTCCCTGATTCATTTTCCATTGTTTGTCCGCTATACCATAGCTGCCTCACAAGTCTAAAATGAGAGATATCTCAGCCTGCCTTAACTTGCATTAATCCTTTAGTATGAAAACAGTAGCAATTAGATGCTGGGCATTTGCTTTCCAAAGTCACCCAAACATTTCTCTTGGAATTTAGTTTAAATTTAAATTCATTTAGCAAATTCTTTTTTTAGGTAGACAGAAAAAAAGGCAAAGTGTAATCTCATCCTGAGGTAGAAGTATCATGAGTTCTAAATTAACGGGACTGGAATTTATGAAACTTTCCTCTATCTAGGATTCAGTTTGATGTTGCAATATTGAATCTAAGGCTATGCCTTACCTGGGATAGGTTTGCCTAATTATCAAAAATGAGTCTGATATCTAATGGGAATTCTGATTCTTCTTTCTCTTCTCCTTACACATGGCACTTGACAGATTTTTATTGTTGTTCAGTCATTTTCAATCATGTCTATGTCTTTGTGACCCAATTTGGGGTTTTCTTGGCAAAGACACTGGAGTGGTGTGCTATTTCCTTCTTTAACTTCTTTTAGATGATGAAACTGAGGCAAACAGGATTAAGTGACTTTCTCAGGGTCACAAAGTAAGTGTCTGAGGCCAGATTTGAACTTGGGAAGAGGAGTCTTCTTGGCTTCAGGCGTAGTACTCTATCCACTATAACATCTAGCTGCCCCAACTTGATAGATAGTTGGTAATTAACATTCTTTTCCCCTCCTAAAACTCTTACCTTCTTAGTATCAATTCTAAGATAGAAGAGCAGCAAGAACTAGGCAACTGGGGTTAAGTGACTTGCCTAGGGTCACACAGCTAGGAAGTATCTGAGGTCGGATTTGAACCTAGGACCTCCCGTCTCTAGGTCTGACTCTTTCTCCATTGAGTCACCTAGCTGTCCCTGACTTTCAAGGAAGTTTAGTGAAACAGGAAAAATCTTGGATTAAGCATCAATTGAATGAGTCTTGAGTGGCTTTACCACTTATGAGTTGTGTCCCTTTGTGGGCAAACCCTCATCTGTAAAACAAGGCAGTTGGCCTGGATGATGTCAAAGATCCCTCTCAATTCACCTTAATCCCACAAATGTTTATGAAGTGCTTCTTGTGTGCAAGGAACAAGGGAATATAAAGATGTAAAGGTTCAAAGTCTTGGCCCTCAAATGATCTAAAGATGAAAGAGAGAAGAGCATGCGATTGAATAAATATTGTAATAGGATGAAAGAAGAAATTCAGACAATGTGCTCTAGGAAGATTCAAAGAAAATCCTATAATCCACACAAATGACCATTCCCCAGATAATAGGGTGCATGTATCTTGTGGAATTAATTAGGCACAGCACGTATGAACAATTTCTGCAAATGTCGACATCAAGTATATTTTTCATGTTTTCGTAGCCAGTCTTTTCTTTAGAAGCAAGTAAGTGAGCCCACTCTATCTTCATTTCTCATCCCATCTCCATGCATATTTTTGCTTCCAGGATCTGGCTCCTAGCATGCCATACGTCATGCTAAAGAGGGACATGAGTCAAAGAAATGAAAAGTATACTCGTGATTCATAAAGAAGTTTCCTTTACAGAGTGTAGGTAAGTAGTAATTCTTCCTCACAGTGAACAGAATAACCATTCAAATTATGAGCCAAATATGTACTGATTTCAGGCAGGTTGATTATGCGGACAAGAGAAATCCTCTCTGGAAAAAGTAGTATCTGGGCTTAGTATACTTTATCATTTTTTTTTAAACCCTTACCTCCCGTCTTAGTATCTATTCTACGACACAACAAGTGCCAAGGCTAGGCAATCGGGGTTAAGTGATTTGCCCAGGGTCACACAGCTGGGAAATATCTGAGGGCAAATTTGAAGCCAGTACTTCCAGTTCCAGGCCTGGCTACCTAGCAGCCCCATTTGGTGTATTTTAAAGTCATTTTCTAAATGGACCCTTTTTTTTAAAACTTGTAATTCTAGGGATAGGAACAGAAAAATTCTTTCTTTGACAGATAGATTGAAAAAATCCAACTAGATTTTCCCATAAGGCCTTTTTCATACAGAAGAATGACAAAAATAATAGGAAATGCTTACTCTATTCTGATTAGTTATCCTCACAAGGTCTAAGCAATAGATGGAAATAAAAAGCATTATTCACATTAAGAAGCTTCTGCTTTAAAATTCTGTGAGATATATGGTATCACCAATCAAAGCAGGATGATGATGATGACCTATTGTACAGGCAATTAAGAATAGTTAAGAGATAGATCCAACACAGTAAAATATATATATATATATATGCATATATATATTTTTTAATTTTTGCTTTATGCTGTACTTCATACAGCCCCTGTGTGTATTGGCTGTGTGTGTGGGGTGGTTTGGATAGTGAAGGGATGGAGTGCTTAATCTGGACCTGAAATTTCTTCCCATGAGAAAACCTCACTCTAGGGACAGCTAGGTGACAGTGGATAAAGTGCCAAAGCCTAAAGCTGGGAAGACTTGGGTTCAAATCTAGTCTTAGATACTTTCAAGCTGTTTGACCCTGGGCAAGTCAGTTAACTTCATTTGCCTACCCTTGTCCTTCTGTCCTAGATTGTTACTAGGACAGAAAGTACAGGGTTGTTTTTTTTAAAACTCATTTAACAATGTAAATAAGCAACTAATCTCACTTAGAGAGTTGCAGTGGGGCACTTGGAGGTTAACTGACGGCCAGGGAGACTCAGCAAGTATGTATCAATAAAGGACTTGAAACCAGGTCTTTCTGGCTTCTTTCAGATCTTCTATCCACTCTGAAACAATGTCTCTCATATTTATATAGTCTAAATTGCTCTTACTAGGTGGTATTCTTAGTGTACCAGGTATGCTACTAGGTACTAGGTAGGAAGGTCATACAGTGGATAGAGTGCCAAGTCTGGAGTCTGGAAGATATGAGTTCTAATCTGGGCTTAAATACTTAATAGATGTATGACCCTGGGTAAGTCACTTCACCCTGTTTCACCCTGTTTACCTCTATTTCCTCATTTGTAAAATGAACTGGAGAAAGAAATGGTAAACCACTCTAGGATCTTTGCCAAGAAAACCCTCAATGGGGTTATGAGAAGGTGGACACAACTGAAATAATTGAATAACAACCAAAGTTACTCTTTAGAAATAAATTAGGTACTTTAGGAAGTAAAAGTTGTAGAGATATAGAGCTATATACAAAATTAAAACAATTAATAGAGTAGTTTTAAAGATAACAATGGAGATTTATTCTGTATGTTAATTATTGCAGAGATAAGAATCTGGATTGGAGAGAAGGACTATAAAGATTATTCATACCAGCCCATACTTGAATAAAAATTCCATCTACTCCATACCTTATTACTCTTTGCTTAACAACTCCTGTTGAGGGGGAAGTAGGGGTGAAAGCTGTTACAGGTCTTTTGAGAGTCAACTGTTAATTTTTGGTGTATTAACACCTAAGAAAATTGAAAATATTCATGGAAGCTTTGTTTATTATGACCAAATAAATGGAGAAATGCAATGAATGGGAAAAATGACTGAATAGATCGTGATATTTTAATGTTAAATGTCTTGTATTATGTTATTAAAATGACAAATATTGGAAATACAAAGGAAATATGGGAAATATATGAACAGAAGGAAAGAGAAGAAAAATAAAACATACCATGATTGCATTTTTTAAAATAGCCACAAAATCAAGGAAAAAAAGTATCCAAGTAAAACAAATCTAAAGGGAACTCAAAAGCAAAGGATGTTCATATTAGCACACATGTATAATTTGCACATTTTAAAACACATTGTAAGTAATGAGGAATTCATGGTTTTGCACATAATGTTTTTTAGGCATTCATTTAATTAAATTTTTTTGGTGGTGGTGGTGAAGTATATAATAAAAAGAAAAAAAAAGAAATAGGCAAATGCTACAAATCAGGACTTGATTTATTGTTTTGTTGATTGTCCAGACTTAAGAATGTGTTGGAGAAAATGTTAATGCAGATTAAACTTATAAAACCTATATTTTGAGGATCTGGTTATTAAATAGCTACTGGCACACCACTAGAGGAAAAAAGTAAAGACTTCTTGAGGCAACCCTTGGCACTTTGGGATTGTTATAAAGATTTTTCCCTTTTAATGAAGAGGAAACCTCTCTCTCAGAAACTTGCCACCACTACCACCACCACCACCACCACTACTACCATCATCATTGTTGCTAGTTTTGCCCTCTGGGGTCAAGCTGAACAAGACTAATCCCTCTTCTACATGACAGCCTTTCAAATACTCTAAGACAGCTATCATGTCTCCTCTATATCTTTTCTTCTCCAGGCTAAACATGCCCAGTTCCTTCAACAGATTCACATGTGGCAGCGTTCAATGCTACAAGGTCAAATGGCAAATCAAATCTGATCCTTCAACCAAAGGAGGAGAAATTTGGCATAATAGACATCCCCCTTGCTGTAGGAAGGGGGAGAAAACCCCACTTTTCATTCAGTTATGTTTCAAACTATAACTGTTGTTCAATCATGTCTGACTCTTTGTGACTCCATTTGGTGTTTTCTTGGCAAAAATATTGGAGTGGTTTGTCATTTCCTTCTCCAGCTCAGGAAACTGAGGTAAAGAGGGTTACATGACTTGCCCACTCACATACCTAATGAGTTTCTAACGCCAAATTTGAACTCAGATCCTCCTGACTCTAGGTCAGAACACTCTATTCACTGTGCCATCTAGTTACCCATAAAAAGGATAATAAATAAATACTAAAAGAAAAACAGAGTCCAAAAGTGCAGGCAAAGGTAAAATCTCTCTCATTACCTTCTTACTCTATCACTTGCTGATCGTATGACATTTCATGAGCCATTTGGACTCTGTGGACCTCCGTTATCCCATCTATAAAGTGAGACTAATAGTACCTCACCTGCCTGAAGGCAAGTGGCTAGACCAAATAATTTCTTGAGATTTCTTCCAGCTCTGAGACCTAGGATTCCATGACTGACCCTCTGATACAGGGCATAGGGATGAATTATTTAAAAGTTTTTGAAGGAAAATTCTATTAACAAGTAGTTAGTTGTAGTTAGTTTGGAGCCTCCTGGATATAGGATACAAGGGAGAATGTCAGATTATCAATACTATGCAGTTACTTTGGGGAAACTATAAATGCACTTTCTTTGATGGACAGACACACTGGAAGGATTTTAATGAGAAGCCAAACCAACTCAGTGTTATGTGGAGTTGATGGAGAATGTATGAGAGCAGTAAGAATATTTTCATTGTTAAATGAAGCAATCACATAGAAGTATAATATCGTTATTTCACACACTGCGTTTGTCTTCTCATTAACATGGTGCCATGCTAACATCTTCATTGCCAGAATCTCCAGCAAGACATTGTTTTCCATGGTTGTAAGTGTTAATACAGTGTCTTTGTTGTCAGAAATGACAAATATATGAAATCAGGAAGCCAAATTGCTAAATCATTTCTCAAGTGTTTGCATGTAAGAATGCCAGCAAAGGAGGAGCAAAAAGCTGTGTCAACAGGGCTATAGAGACATAATATTGGTTTAAGTCAGTGATGGAAAACCTTTTAGAGGGGCAGGTGATATAAGAAATGTCCTCAGGCAAGGAGCAGCCTGGCCCCAAATCCCTCTAGCTTTCTAGAAATTAACTCTGGTGAACTCTGTGCTGGAGCAATGATTCTGTGGCCATAGAGAGGGCTCTAAGAGTCCCCCTCTGGTATGTGTGCCATAGGTTTGCCACCATGGCTTTAAGTAATATATCATATACCTTGTGCTCTTTTAGGTAGAGCTGTAAAATATTGTTGATAGGGATAGGAATAAGACCTGGGATTTCACTGGTATTCACTGGTATTCACAGGTAAAGAGATTCTCCCCATTGATACAGGTCAGTACCTTCTCAGCAACTGAAAGAGTTTCCTTACCCAAAAGTTCTCTGTACCAATGAAATCATGAATTTAATTTTTAAATCTCCAGTTTGTACCTATCCATATATACTCTATTTGTGTATATAGGGGTGGGTAGGTGTTCTGAACCTGTGATTCTTCCCATGAGAAAATTCAGGCTACCAAGGCAAATAGGCAGCTATTCCTACTTAGAGAGTTGCATTGTAAGACACAGAGGAGAAGTGACTTGGCCAAGATAACTCAGCCAGTATGTGTCTGAGGCAGGACTTGAAGTCAGGCATTCCTGACTTGGGTGAGAGAATTGTCCAGAGCTCTGAGAACCTAAGTAACTTACTCATACTCACATGGATAGCATATGTCAGAGTTGTGACTTGAAACCACATTTTCTGGATTTTGAGTCCAGCTATGCTGACTCTTAATATTAAATAAAAGTGTAATAATAAGAAGAGTAAGTCTGTGCATGAGAGAGTCATCATCCAAGTTGTTTAGGAAGCCTCACTACTTTGAATAGGATATTTGAGAATTAGTGTCAAAATCATAGAGTTGAAAGACTGTAGATGCTGGGGCCTGAGCCATCAGGAAGTTTAGTGATTTGCCCAAAGTTCCACAGCTAATATGTGTGTGAGATGGTTGTTGAACCTAAGTCCTTTTGACTCTAAGTCAAGCACCCTATCCATAATCTCAAGCTTCTTCTGACATGGACCGCTGGCTTTGTTCCTCAAGATTTATAAAATTTTTTCTTTTTTCTTTTATACATATCTAGATTGTAAAAAAAAAAGAGCTAGTTTGTTAGGAAAAACTGGTGTCTACAACTCCAGTGTGGTTGGTGGTCAGGATGATATTGTGATCTAGGTCCTGCTGCCATCTTTCTCCAAATAGAACAACACCTGTTTTGGAGAGTTTTGATGGGGAAACATGGCTAGAATCTTCATTGTACTTACAACTGAATTACAAGTTCTGAGCTCTCTGAAGTCTTCATTGGAAAGAAAAATTGGGATGGAGGGAGAAAATAAGAAAGGAGAAACATCGGGTAACAATTGGGCACACATTATTAGATCACTGTTATCCAAAATTAATCTTTAATATCACTCTTACAAAGCACCTCGAGCAGCTGGGGAGCCTAGTGAATAAAGGATGGGACCTGAAATCAGGAAGACCTAAATTTGAATCCAGCCTCAGATATTCACTAGCTTTGTGCCTAGGCAAATCACTTAACCTTGTTTATCTCAATTTCTTCATCTATAAAATGAACTGGAGAAGGAAACAGCAAATCTCTCTAGAATCTTTGCCAAGAAAGCCCCAAATAGAATGATGAACAGGATGATTTGAGAATGAACTGGAAAGACCAAAGTGAACTGATGCAGTGAAATAAGCAGAACCAAGAAAATATTGTACATAGTAACAGCAATATTATGGAATGATCAATTGTGATAGACTAAGCTATTATTGGCAATACAATGATCCAAGACAATTCTAAGGGAATTATGACAAAGAATGCTATCCGCTTCTAGAGAAAGAACTGTTGGAATCAGAACGCATATTGAAAGCATACAATTTTCAATTGTTTATTTGGGTTTGTGTTTTGGGGTTTGAGTTTTATAATATTATTCACTTAAAAATGAACAATATGGAAATATGTTTGCATGCTAACACAAGTATAATCTGGATCTAATCTCCTGCCAGAAAACGGAGGGAGAAGGAAAAGGAGGGAAGGAGATAAGTTTGATCCTATCACTTTGGAAAATTTGTGTGGAAATTTATTACGTGTAATTGGTAAAACTAAAAAAAAATTAAAGTCCCTCCTTCTTTTAATGTTCAAATAAAAGAAAGAATACCTCAAATAGAATCAGGAAGAGTTGGACTAGACTGAAATGACTAAACAATAACACAGAGTACCTATATGGCATTCAGATGCACTCATATTATAAATGGCAACCAAACTTTCACATTTGGAGCAAAGGATTGTTGATTGATTGCTGACATTGACAAGTCCAAGTCAGACCCAAGTCAGACCCTTTTTTTGGGAGGGAGGATAAATAAATATCTCAACTTCATAAATAATTACTTTACCTAAAATTAGTAAAATACTGAGAGTTTAACATTTATAAAGTATTTGATCCTTATTTGAAAAAAATCCTGAGATATAGATATTACAAGTATTAATTGCCCTATTCCCATTTTACAATTGAGAAAACAATTGTTTTTTTAAATATTCACTTACAAAGCACCTACTGTTTATAAGAGACTGTTCTAAGTGCTTTACAAATATTAACTTATTTAGTCCTCACAACAACTCTGGGAAATAAGTCTTATAATTATCCCTATTTTAGAGTTGAGGAAACTGAGATAGGCAAAGGCTCAGGGTCACTGAATTCAAGTCTTCTCAACTCCAGGCCCAATTCTCTCTCCACTTTACCACATGGCTACCTCTGAGCTCAGAGAATTAAATAACTTGCCTTTGATCAAACCACTAGTAAGTCTCAGATGAAAAATTTGGACCTCAGCAGTTCTAATTCCAAGTCCAATATTCTATTTATTAAGCCACATTTCCTATGTGTGTAATTAGCCATGAAGTTTCATTAAAAATCCAAACAGCCCCAAACAAAGGCAACATTTTAAATAATCATTGTGTCTCATGAGGCTGGGTTCCATAAGTGCCCTATGGTCTGTGGTTTGTAATAGGTGACAGAGATAACTCCCTGTCCTGTTTCGGGGCCTAAAAGAATCAGGGTAGGCAGAAATAGCCATTCCCATCTTCCTCTGACTCTATCATGCATAATAGACAACTGGATTCACTTTTCTCTTTTACATAGGTGATATAATGGATACACAACCCTAGTTCTGGAGACAGGAAGACCTGTATTCAAATCTAGCTTCACACTCTTAATAGCTCTACAATTTTGGGCAAGTCACTTAATCTCTGTTTGTTTCAATTTCCTCAACTCTAAAATGGGATAATAATAGCACCTACTTATCAGGGTTGTTAGGATCAAATGAGTAAAGTACTTAGCAAAGTTTCTGGCAGAAAGTAGGTGCTATATAAACATTTATTTCCTTTCTTTCTCCTTCCATACGATACTGGATACCACTAAGAACAGGATGAACTAATGGAACAATGTTAGCATTTATTTATTTATTCATTGGATTTTAAAAATTTAACACCCTCCATAGAAATAAACTCATAGTCTAAGAATAATAAATTGAAATGTTCTACAACTTCTTCTAAGGTCTTCTGTTGCCCCTTTGGATGCCAGACTGTTAGCTGTCACTTATATTGCCAATACTGAAATGCTCTACTTATGTAATCATATATCTAACACTTAGCACTGGTGCTTGGCACTTACTAAATGTTCAATAAATATGCATTCAATCATTCATTTATTCAGTTCAGGCTTCAAAGGATCTCTCCACTTTCTATTTGCTGGTTAACTATCTCTCATTGGCTCTACTCTTCATCTACAGACAATTAAACATTATTAAATTAAATTAACCTGATTTTTAAAATCATGAGTTAAGTGAGCACCAATGATACTGTTATTAAGAATTGAAGGCATAAAATGGAAAAGTACATGAATTTTCATAGTTTTGTGGTAGCTATTTCAGGAACGCAGAAGTTTCTTTCTCTTCTGGATAGAGATTTATTCCTAAGGATTAAGGATGAACTTTGGAAAAAGTGGAGTGCTCTCTCAATGGATTTTAACACCAAAATCAACACTATAAAAATTCCAACTCAGGATTCCAAGTATTTAAGAAATAAAATCAGTGCTATAAATGTTATATATAATATATAGGAATACATCATGTATATTATATATATGTATATATGTGTATGTGTGTGTGTGTCTATAAAACAAAATAAGCTGTTAAAACCACATGAAGGGCTGTCTTCACAGAAGGCACCATGATTTTCTCTCCAATAACTCTACTGTGATTCCATAATTCTCATTAAGGCCACACTGAAAGAAAGCAACCAACTCTTCTAATTATTTGACACTGCCTTCCTTCAGATCATTTTTTTTCATGCTCCATAGCTTAGATTTACAAAGCAAGCTACAAAACAGGGCTGGGAACTCTTTGGGCCAAATAATGCAACAGTGTTCTGGGATACATCAGAGATATCTCCGAATGAGACTGCAGGCGTCCTGAGGATGCTGACCTGACCCTGGGAACTCTGGAGGTTGACATAGGGGTTGAGAATCGATGTCCCCAGGATGCCTGCAGTGCTGTTATGTGACCCTGTCCAACTGAGAAGCTGTCAACACCACAGCAGAGAAACATTTTAGCTAGAAACTTCCCCTCACTGGGATAGAATTCACTTGTTTGAATGAACATCTTCATAAAAAGATTCATTGGCATAGAGGTTGGGGTAGGGGGGTGGGTGTTGATGGGAAAAGGAGAGAATTTTCTTTCAATGTAATAATATTACTATATGCACCTGTGCATATATGCACCAGATTGTTTCTTGTCCTCACCCCCCTCTCAAAAAAATTCTTACCCTATTTCATAGATGTGGCTTCACTGATAATAAATTACCTTCCCTTTTTGTGCCAGACAAGAGGGAATCCCATAACAGGTAAGTGACTTTCCAAACTCCTTTCCACCATTAGCCCTCAATCTAACCCCCAAATCCCTAAACAGAAGCTGCTTTCATTCTCCTTATATTTTCCATTCCTTTCCACTGTACATCCAAATACAAAAAGGAAGAAAGAAAAAAGGCAGAAACATTTTTATAGATTTTATAGATGGCAAGAACATCAGGCCAAGGGTTCGCATATCTACAGGGAATTTCAAAGCTCAGGAAAAAGGAAGAGAATCTTTGACTTAGATATTGCCCAAGGGATGATCTCCTTCACTATCCTTGCAATACTTGATTCTATTTTCCTTTTCACTTCAGACAGAATGAGGGTTGTAGGAACAAGCCAGCATTCCCCATATATATTATATACACTATATATTATGTCATATAATATATGTATTATACATATATATACACATATGTATACATATATAAATATATAAACACACACATATATACATATAATATTTACTAAATGCAGGACTCTGTTAGGTTCTGGTAATAAAGATTAATAAAATGACTGCTTCATTCTTGCCTTCAGGGAGCTTACAATGAATGTTCCTCTTTGTAGAGCATACAACGAAGGAACATATTCAAAGAAGCTATACAACTAAGTATCAATCATAGAATTTAGCTCTGAAAGAGATGTTTTACATGTATCATTGATTTAAGACCTAATTCCATATTATTGATAGTTGGACTAGAGTTATTGTTTAGAGTCTACTTCCCCAATAATATCCCCATCAGCCCACGTGTTCAAGCAGGTGTTTTTCTTCTGTGTTTCTCCTCCCACAGTTCTTCCTCTGAATGTGGCTAGTTTTCTTTCTCATAAGTTCCTCAGCCTTGCTCTGGATTCTTGCATAGCTGCTAGTAGAGAAGTCCATTATATTCAATTGTACCACTGTGTATCAGTCTCTGTACAATGTTCTCCTGGTTCTGCTCCTTTTGCTCTGCATCAATTCCTAGAGGTTATTCCAGTTCACATGGAATTCCTCCAGTTCTTTATTCCTTTGAGCACAATAGTATTCCATCACCAACAGACAGTCTTCTAACAGGTCTTTCTTTTTCTTCTTTACTCAATCCAAACCATCCTTCATATAGTTTCCATTCTTCACTTGTTTCTGCACACATCGGGTTATGTCTCTCTCCTGCTCAAAGTTCTTACTAAACTCACCACTACCTATGGAATAAACTTAAAATTTCTTTTCATAGCAATTGACCTCCATCATGGTCTGATATTTTATTTTTCAAGCCATTATTTTATATTTCCTTCCATGTACTCTGTTGATTGCTAAATTATATCACATTTTGCCTCTGGTAATGCTCCAAATTTTCCTAACAAATCCATGCTTTTGATCATGCTGCTTCTGCGTTCAAAATATTTCCTTTCAAACTCATCCCTGAATGCTTAATGCTACCCACCCTAGAATACTTTCTCTGATATCCCTAATCAATAATGAACTTACTTCTTCCCTCAAGCCTTCTGCAGTAGTTTGCTTATAATTAGCACATGTTAATTTTTTTCTTACAGTTATTTGTGTCACATTTCCTCCTAAGCTCCAAGAGTTCCAGGATATATCGCTCATGTATATGTATAAAGCCCATGACTAAGTTGTTGTTCGTATTTCATATTCAAAGGAGAACAGTGACATCATAATATGATGTCTTGACTTGTATGTGAACTGGATTTAAGTGAGTCGGAGTTACATGAAGTCATTAACCTCACTCTCTCTTCCAGAGTCATCTAAGTCCCAGGGCAAGACAAAAGTTAGAGTGACTAGCAATGACATTAGATGCAGGAGAAAATCTTGGCATCTTTGAACACCAACCAGACTGCTTCTACTTCATTGGTGGTCATTGGAACATACTATATCTTCATCTACCTAGAGTAGACATCTCTCTAAATAATCAATGGGTTAGGGGCCTGTTGGTTACCCTCAGGCTGGTTTAGCCCATCTGGTATAGTTTCAAAGACTAAGCACATATAATGAAAGATAATTAAGTAATAGGTGATACAGCAGATAGAGTCCTGAACTTGGAGTCAGGAAGAATTGAATTCAATATGGCCTTACACACTTACCAGTTTTATGACTCTAGAAAACTCATTTAACTTCTATCTGCTTCCTTATCTACAAAATGGGGATAATTTTAGTACCTCCCTGCCAGAGCAGTCATAAGAATAAAAGAAGATATTAGTAAAGTATTTAGCAAACCTTAAATCACTATATAAATGCTAGATGCTATTGGTATTAGTAGTTGAAGGATTTGTTGCAGCTAGACTGGCAAATAAATATACACCTTACTAAGGTGTCCCTCTCAGCTAGCTTGGCTATGAAGATTCCTGATTGCTCAAAGGAATAAAACTCAGATTTTTCTAAACCTTATTCTCTGCTTCATTATTATTTAGTGAAAATTTGGCTTCAATACTGGCTTCATGTTCTTGCATTTGCCACAGTTTTAAGCTCTTCAATGCAAGAAGTCTTGGGAATTCACCGTTCAGGAGAAAAAATAGGGATCTGGATTATTTTTTCAAGGTAATCTAAAAATAAATATACTATTACTCAATTCAATGGACAACTATGTTTGATAAGAAAACAATTGGGGGAGAAGTAAAAATAACCCCAATACATGATTTTCTTGTTATAGGGAGATCCCTGTAAGGAAATTCCTTCTCCCAATGTGGATCAGCACCTGCTCTGCAACATGTACTTCTCAGAATATTACCTGGAGCACTGACAGGCTAAGGAACTTGTCACATAACTGGTATACCTCTGAGGTAGAATTTAAACTCATCCCACTGATTCCAAATTCCACATATTTTCTGTAACATGCTGCCTCTATGAAAGAATGATAAGGGAAAAAGAAAGAGAAGAAAACTGTTCTAGGAATAATTGGGGCAACTCTTTTATCCCACACTGCCATCTTTTAATTCTTTTTCCGTTTTAATAAAAACTTGAACATAGACACAAACACAATTCCATACACAAAAAATCAGAAAAAGTATCTTGTGTATGAAACTACAAATCAATATTACATACAGCCTGTTTTTAAATTGATATTAAATTTAACAGAGTAGTACCAATATTGACCTGTTCATTTGTACTCACTTCCAACCTTCCTTCTGCTCTTCTGTGTATTTTTTTAATTGTTTCATTAATGTTTTTTTCTTTCTTTTTTTTTTTAATCATTATCACTACTCCCTCACTACCTTTCACAGCTCCCCAAATCCTCCTTCCCTCCATTCCAGAAAGAAAAGCCTTTCCTTATTATAAATAAGTCAGAGTCACAAATTGGGCATTCTGAAAATGTATATTTTATTCTGCACATACAGTCCTTTATTTTTCTTCCAAGAGTTAAAATGTGGAAATCCATCAACTATTTTCAAGGCATAACTGGACATTGAATAGCTCAGGTATCTTAAGTTTTTCAAAGTTTTTTTCCCTTTACAATACTGTATTCATTGTGTAAATTATTCTAGTTCTACTCCTTTCAGTCTATATCAGGTCAAACAAGTCTTACCATACTGACTTGAACCCAACCCTTTCATCATTTCTTATATTACAATAATATTCTATTAGTAAAAGCTAGCAATAATAGCTAGCATTTATATAATGATGTAAGATTTGCAAAAAACTTCATATATATTCTCATTTGAGCCTTACAATCCTGTGAGATAGATGTTATTATAATCTTCGTTTTAACAGATGAAGAAAATGAGGCACAAATGTTGTGACTTACCTACCAGTCACAAAGCAAGTGTCTATTGCATTCATAACCCATAATTCTCTGATTGATGGGCAACCATTATACTTCCTGTTGTCTGCTATAACAGAAAGGGCCAATTACATAGGTATATAGGGATCATTGTATGCATGTATGTATATACACATAAACATATATAAGTATACATATGTATGTATGTATACAGATATTTGTGTACTCTAATCTTTAGCTCCTGTCCTTCTGTCTTTTTATCTAAAAGTAGTATTGCTGGGTCAAAGGATGCATGCTATTTCTTCTCCTCAAAACCCTTAAGAAAATAATCCTTAAAATATATTTTGAATATTCACACAAACAAAATAGGTTGCCTTGAACTCTTTTTATAGCTATATGTTCACTTCTTCATTATCTTTTTACTCCATCCCAAATATATATCCAGTTATTACCATGTAAAATAATATGTGATTCAAAACCTTTTTAAATAATGCTTTATATCCAGCTAAACAGTTATAATTAAGCTCATATTAAGACAATCTTTATGAACACTTTAAATATATAATTTATTCATTTAATATTTATATGTCTCTTAGCTAGGACTTTTATAATGGTACTAGGTAAGGGCAAATGCATTTTTAATTTCATAAAATTAAACAAAATTAGCTGCTAGTCAAAGTTATCCTTTTAATATATTGCCACCATATTTTTAAAGGACTATATTAAAAGGATAACTTTGACTAGCAGCTAATTTTGTTTAATTTCGGCTTTCAATAAATTTTCCCTCTTTGAGGCAGGACCCCTTTTTATGTATTTTAAACTGGGTTGGGCTAAGCATCCAGAAGTTACAAAGGTTTGTTGGATTGAATTGAGCATTCCAAGAGAGAAAAAAATGTGACAAAACTCTCATAAATCATTCCTAATTCTAATACTAAAAATAATATCCAGATAATGTGGTTAAAAAAATAACTTTTTTAATCCGCCATACTGAATTCTTTTAATTGTTTTTTTTTAAATTCTTCTCCAAGGCATAGAAGAGAAAAAATATCTTGTCACAGCATCAGGAGGAACACAAAGACCTTTCTAGCCTTTACATATTTATTTACTGCTCCTCCGAGATAGGAAGTTGTAGCCCAGAAACTAGAATAAATAACGAGCATGTTATTTTAACATAAAGTGCAATTGCATTCATATTGCCAGTGTTTATTGTCAGCACCTCAGGCGTAATTCTACGTGAAATAAACTGGGTTTTTAGAAATAGTCCCAAAGGTCTTTTTGATGGCGCACGGACCACCCCACCACCTCCAGGTAAAATATTATATAGTATAAATATGTTTCTTAGCTTCAAAACCAGTGCCATATTCTCTGTTGAAACTCTTGGCTTAAAGGCTATTGGGATATATGGACTATTGAAGGAAGTGACCCTGCGATAGTGCCATTGTCTATATACCCTTCATGTTTATGGAGAAATGAAAACAAGGAGGAGGGGGAGGAGTTAAATAAAATAGTAAAATATGAGGGGAGCTTTCAAAAATAGTAGATCTTTTTCATTCTCTTTCTTTTTCCTCCTCCTCTTGAATAGTTTCAAGTCACAATGACTCTGCAGGCTTCCCAAAGGAGAAGCGCAGTTAGGGATCACCCCTGCTCTGGAAGCTTTTACTGCCGGGAGTGCTCCAGCCTCCCTCCCTTCCCCCTTCCCTGCCTCCCTCCCTCAGGAGGTTCCATCCCCTAAGGCACTTTGCTCTGAAGCCTGACCCCTTGTCCAGGTCCCCCTCTGCACCCTAGGCTCCGAAAGCAGTGGGGCCTTCAGACACTGTCAAGCTTGTTAAGCTGCTCTCTATTTTAGGGAGGGGGGAGTCTGTAAAGTCTCCGCCAGAAACAGAATTTGGTCTGTTTAAAAATATAGAGAGATGAAAAGTGACAGACACACATAGAATGATCGAGATGTACGGAAGAGAGATCACAAAAGGGTATATTTAATTTTAAACTCCCTGCATATAGGACACATAGTATATTCATGTATATATTTTAAAGTTACTTATGTATTTTAGCCATCAAATTAGATAAAATGATTTAGGAAACATTGCTAAGAAATATAAGCTACTATGTATACCTGCATGTGCATGTATCTGGTCTCTATCTATACATATGTGCTTGTAAATACATGTCATATGTATATACAAATATACATATGAGCACACGTGTGTACATTTATATGCCATATTTGTACAAACATAATGTATAGCTTTATTTTCTGTCCTATGTGATGCATAAATGTGTTATTCATATGATATGCTCATTTTTATATCATACCTTATGTTTATGTATAAATATATTGCGTGTCATATATTTAGGCATAAGTATATAGTTTAGGCATTATATAAACATGTCATATAAATTGTACAAATAACATGTAATTCTATAAAATGCTATATAAATATATAATATATAAATCAAATATACTTATATTATATTATTGTGTATAAATGAAACACAATAATATAATATATAAATAATGATTAATAACAACCATAATATAAAATATAATTTTATATACTATTATAATATATATTAGTATATTTAATACAAGATTATTTTAAGAATATATTTCATATAATATTAAGATATTATATGAGATACGTATATAATACAAAGTTATATGAATATATTTATATTATGTAAATATGTAATATATAAAATAAATATAGCATGCATTCATTTAAATGTATTTATATATATTACAATATTTTGCATGTATAATATCCCTATATAAAACAGATGGCTTTACACAGTTTAGGTCAAAGCCACCCACTTTTCAATGTAAAGAGAATTTTCAAGAAGATAAATGCTAAGAAATATGTCTAGAATAATTATTATAATTGTTCTTTCTCTCATCTCATTTCTCACAACCAATATAAAAACAGAAAAGAACTTCTCAGGACTCTTGTCTCTGCATTACAAATACAGAAGTAATCCTTTTGTCTATTAAGAACAGGAATATTTTTAGTTAACGTTCCAATTTCCAACTATCAACCTAGAACTTTCAACTGTACGACACTCCAGGCTCTGAATGGAGGAGGCTTATCACATCGACAAGCATTTAAAAAGCTCCCATTTTATAATAGCAATAATTTACAAGGCAGTGGGCTCCAGTGACAGTATTGTGCTCTATTATTAATTCATGGCCAGTTCTGTTGGAGGCACTTGGCCTCCGGCCTCTTGCTTGACAGCACAATAGACATGAGTTAATGCAACCCAATTCACCCCTTCTCATCTCTCATTGTTTATGAATCCTCAGGAAAACAACTTGATTGTGGCTCAGGAAGCAGGGGTGTCTTCTCTCTTTCCCTGCTTCCAGATCCTTGACTGGTATTCCAAGGTAAAACCTAACAATGACCAGACTTTCTTCTGAAGTTGGTGGCACCAATGATGCCACCTTGTGGGCACCAACCCCTTCTGAAAATAATATTTAGTTTATGACCACTTCCACTCTTCCCAATATGATCTATGTTATCCTCAGGGTATCCGGGGGCTAGATGAGCTTAGCTTCTTTTTACTTCTTTCTACCCCAAGATTCTTTTCTTCCATATCCCTATCCTGTATATCAGCCCCATGAAGGTTACCATCACCTCTGCATTCCTGATCCAGGATTTGGAGTTTAGCATTGCAGAGACGCACGCAACCCTCTCTGCCTTTGCTTTCAGCATTGGGAGCCACAAATAAGTTCCAGGAGGCCTATCATATGGTTAACATGAGCCAATGAGAAGGCTTCAATAGGGCAGTGGTTGCCAAAAGAGCAGATGTGTCTGAAGTCTGCACCAGTTCATTTGGTGACCTCCTGAAATCTCTGAAAGATTTATACTGCTAATTATAGACCTTTCCCCCCCTCCCCAATTTTTACCATTCTTCTCTTTGCTTAAACACACACACACACACACACACACACACACACACAGAAACATACTTCCATTTAAAAATCCCATGTTATTTTAGAAAGGGAATATTTTTTCAAATATTGCACTGAAATATACTAGAGTGATAAATGTTTTCACAAACCACAACCTAGACTTTTTTTAGATTTTTTTAAGTTGGCAAAGGGGAAAGAAAGATGCCACAGCAATTTATACAATTATCTTGAATTAAGAGAACTCAAGGTAATTAAAAAATGACAATAACAACAAACGTGCTTCAGTTGGAATTTGATATTAATTATGATTTAGAAGTTGTGAAAATAAACCAGAGTTGTCTAGAAATTTATGTGTTCATCAGATAATTACTAGGGAGAAGAGATTGCAAGAGAAATTGGATGGCTTAGCAGGCCATACTGTAGTCGTTAATTGAGGAAATGAGCTGCATGTTATAGTCCAATTTTATTTTGACCATAGAGATTTTCTTCATCGGTATTTAAAGCAAACAAACAAATAAGGAACTCTAGATGAATTGCTCCCATTTAAACTGGATGTGAAAAGAGAAAAATAGCTTTGCTGCATCTCCCAAATGTGTGGTTTCTAGCTGTACACTGATCCTACTAAGATCAAAGTTCTTGATTTTCTATTTTCCTTAGTAGCATTAAAATAAATGCCTTCTGCCAATTTCACCTGAAAAATAGGAACGTGGGTTTTCAGACAATGAGTGCCAAGCCCATTGGTCATCAATGAAGACATTGTGGCACTAAGAAACATGACACTAAATGTTGAATTCACTCTAGTGCACTCATACCAAGAGAGAAACACAAAGGTCAGGAAAAAAAAAAGGAGCAAAAAGAGAAGGCAAAGCCAGAAAACAATTTCTATTCTATGGATCAGACCACTTGGAATATAACTTACAGCATAATCAATTCCTAAAGAATAAAGAAGTTAGTCTAAGACTTATGACTTTGAGGAACGATTTAGTTTAGTGGGAAAAGCACAGATCAGGAGGCCTAAACAGGCATCATCCCGGCTCTGCCATTTAACAGTTGTTTAACCAGGGTGAGTCATTTTTAACCTCTCTGGACTTCAGCTTTCTCATCTGTAAAATAGGAACGTGGGTTTTCAGACAATGAGTGCCAAGCCCATTGGTCATCAATGAAGACATTGTGGCACTAAGAATTGTGCCCAATTACTTAACCCCAGAGGTTGTTGTGATCAAAATCTGTGAATGTAGGTCATCATTAGTAAAATGTGAATGAGGACTTGAATAATTCTTATTTTAAATAAGAAGCAAATTAGTCACTCATGATTTCGTGGTTTATAGTTGCTATTGATGCCTATGTTAAATGTCAAAGTCCAGAAGCCAATGACCTGAAAAAAAAAAAAAAAACATGAGCCTGATTCTGTGACAAGGATTTAGGCCGCAGCAGGTAAAGGAAAGAATAATCGCAAATCAGTTTTTACCCTTTATTAGAATCCCTCATTAGTAACCTCAGAGGAGGACTTATATACCCAGAGCCCTCAACACACTCACACACGTGCGCACACACACACATACACACAACCCAAACAAAAATGTCCACACTGAGACAATTCTAAACCCGTTGTCACTGATCCAGGAAAATTTGTTGTCAGGGACTTGATAGTGTATGAAAGGAATGTTGTTTTGTTTCAGAACCAAAGATTTCCGACAAGATAGAGCATGAGCTTTCTGAAAGGGGAGAGCTTTTTGTTTTTTTTTTTCTCACAAACATGCTCAGACATAGCTTTCCTTTCAGCTAATTAAGCTGTTTTAAAGCAAACTGGTCAAACAGTGACATCTCAGTAGGGAGCCTTGGAGTCAATTGCATGATATAGAAGGCAGAACACTTAAAAGGTGACTTCTACTATTGTTTCCCTGAGCTGAATATTTTCTACTTGGTCAATGCTGCCAAAGTGACCCTATACAATTGGGAGAATTCAAAGCTACTGACCTCAAGAGATGCCATTAAGAAGGCAACCACAGAATAAGATTTCATGGTCAGGAGCCAAACTTACTCTCTCCTACCAAGTCCTGATGCTTACAATATTTTATATGTATGTTTTCTTCCTGTCATTAGCATATGGTTAAAACAGCTAGCTAAAAAGAGAACACAGCCATCAGGAATTGCTATAAATAATTATGCCCGTGTGAACGTGAGAGTCACAGGCTTTTTAAATAAGCAATGTGAGGAAGAAGAAAATAGTCTTGTGGAAATATGGTGGGTCCTTGAGTAGAAAGACAGTGAATAATTAGCAAGAATAAGTTTCACTTTGCTAAGTCACACACATGGTGTGGATGATGGACTCTCTTTCCCTGTCATATATTTTGTTGAACAGAGTATGACACCTATTGTCTTTCCAAGCTGTTGGACAGAAAGTTGGTGTTTCAACATCTGTCAAGTGACCATCCACTTTCCCATATGGGGGCTGGGGGAAGGGCATAACATAGTTTAAAGATTCTATTAAATATAGTAGGTGCCAAGGAAATATTTGCACTTCCACATTTTTTTCGCGAACCTCGATACGTTGTCACAGTTTCAATTTGTTGGGATGTGTAAAAGGGTTACTTGTTAAGTCCTGAAAATATTAAAGAAAGTTAAGTTCAACAGATACATTCATACACACACGCATGCACGCACGCACGCACGCACGGGGGCAGTGAAGTGCAATAGTAGCATATCTGGAGCACAGTAGGCTCTTAATAAATGTTTGTTGATAGGTTGATTTCATCAGTGTGGGGAACTTCCAGTGAGAGAATGCCCTTTATCAATGCAGATCAGTAGAGTTTAAAGTAACAACCCATGGTCATACAGCTAGTATCAGAGACAGAATATAGGTTTTCCTTACTGCAAGACACTGCATCTCCCATATTGCGTTTCACTCAAACAATAATATAATATTAAATATTCTTTTATACTAGCAATTACAGCTCCAAGATTTACAATGCTATCCACTAATATGTGTTTGGGGAAAGGTAACATCATGTTTTGAATAAAGAGCTAGCATAAATCAAGAAGACCTTGGTTCAAAACACAACCTGTACACATATTGGCAGCGTGCCCCGGGGGAACTGCCTAGCTTTTCAGTTACTCAAACTAAATCACAAATGTAGTGCTTATCTACTTTTGGTAGAAGGAAGTTCCTCACTAAGAATTGCCTTTAACACAGGTCTAGTTAAAAAAAAAAAGGTTTTGGGGCCAACTACTGTCTACTTTAGATCAAGATAAGCCTTCCTACAGAGGCTTTATGGAAGTCCACAGAATAGTAGAAAGAAGTTAGACATGGGTTATAGGTCTACAGGTTTACTGCTAACCAGTTGGGTCTATGGGGTCACTTTTGATTCTGGTAAGTCTATGAATCTATGAAAGAGAAAACAAAAAGAGAAGATAAAGAGAATGAGGAAGAATGATAGTTTATTATTTGTAACTTCTTGCAGCATCCAGACACCCATAAGTCTATGATTATTTATAGCAGGTGCTATATTTGTCTATGGGACTCAATAATTCAAAATGCTAAAGACAAAGGTAAATAATCCCCCTGATCAAAAGCAAATGGATTTGCTAATAAGGAATTAACTTAAAAATGGAAATCATCCTAGTGTAAAGTAATAGTTCTGCCCTATCTGCACAGCCAGACTATGATTGATATCCCATAGTGTAGCTAATTAGGTGCCATTCTTATATATTGCTTAGGAACAACTTAGTTTGAAAAACTAAAGTCATCCCTACCTTACTTAACTACTACCACTTCCAGTGGCTTTCATTAGAATGATTCTAGGCCATCCTGGTAGCTTAAGTTGTGTGAAAAGATCATTAGACCTTGAGTCAGAAGACTTGGGTTTGCATTAGGCTCTGTCACTTTTTAGCTATATGCTATTAGGCAAATCTTTTTTCTCTATTTCTGTTTTCTTAGCTATAAAAGAACAGGATGGTGCTATAAGATATCTAGAGTCCCTTCTTGTCCTAACATCCAATGATTTTTATATCATGCCCAGGCATCATAGCATTCTCCTTCCCCCCATCCACATGGAATGGGCAGATGAGAACAATTTGTTCCAAAGGCCACGAAGGTAGCTAACAGAAGCACTGTGGAGAACTTGATTGAAGTTGAAGACACCAAGGTCATCCACTACATCCCAGGCCATCACCAGTCATCCTGACTTGTGTCTTGACACTGGATGACTGCAATGACTCTGGAAGAGAGAGGTTGATGATCTTATGCCACCCTGCCTCACTTAAAATTCAATTTATGCAAATCAAGGCATCACCCCATGATGCCATTGATCCTCTTTCAAAATGAAGAATCATCGACAACACTATGCACTGTCACACACTGCAACTGACAATGGCTTCTCATGGCTTGTCCTAGGGATGTCACTATATAGTCAAAATGAGTGGAATTTGCCAATTGCTTTTCCATGGCAAGATATGCTCAATCTATATCAACATGCCGGTGGATCAAAGAGGTCAATGAGGAGGCATAATGGATAGATTTTAGGGTTCACACTTACTAGGCATATGACCTTTAGGCAAATCATTCAATCTTGGCTTGCCTTAGTTTCCTCATCTATAAAATGGGGACAATAATTGCACCTCCCTCCCAGAGTTGTTTTAAGAATCAAATGAGCTAATACTTGTAAGTAAGTATCTTAACACAGTAACCAGCACATAGTAGGTTCTATGTAAATGTTATTATTATTATCATTATTTCTCAGATCCATTGTTAAGATGGCCATCAGGAAATAGGCTGGGCAATCTGTTTGACCTCTCTGTATCAGGGACAAAATTCATATTTTGAAATCTGCTGCAAGTACTGTTCCTATGTACTTATTCTGATTGAGTAAGACAAAATGACAAAGAATTGACAAATAGAAATAAGTAAGACATAGTTTTATCTTTTTGCCAAATGACACATTCTCTAATGGGGACTAGAAGGGGAATTAGGGAGGGAGTTAACTGGATATTTTAATGTAACAAATAAACAAATAAATACTTAAATTTAAATTAAAAAAGAAAGAATCAAAATACAAAATAAACACAAAAAAACAAATACAAAATATAAACTAAAGCAAAATGCAAACATTTAAATTAGTGAAATATAAGAGTTGGAGGAGATGGAATAACGGTTTTAGAGAATTAAATGTGGGTATAAGACACAAGAACTTTGCAAACATTCCATGGATTTTGTCAACATTAAAGTACTATATAAGCATCTGCTATTATCATTTTTATTATTACTGTGACTGTGATTCTCATTCTTCTTCATCTTGTAAACATGGGCAAATAAAAAGCAGATAAAGGTTATGTAACATGTTGGAAAGAACTTGATGCTTCATAACTTAAGCTCTAGCCTCAGTTCTTTCACTAGCTATCTCTGGGACTTTGACATCAGTTCTTTTGGCCTCCTCTATAAAGTGAATGGCTTAGACTAGTCCAGGGGGCCTTAAGTTTTGGAGTTTTTCTGTTATGAAGCCCCTCAGTCATCTGATAACACCCATAAATTTCTTCTCAGGGCAGTGTTTTTAAATATAGAGAAAATATGGGATTACAAGGAAAAACAAACTGAAATATAGTTACAAAAATAGCTTTACTTGTGCAAACTTTCATCCTTTCCCCTTTTCCTACCTCTCTGTCTCCTCCCTCCTAAGTCTTCTCTTCTCTAGGCAACACATTCTCAAGTAAATCTCATATGTCATAATCTCAAGACCATTCATCATCCCACTTGGGGATATTCTCCAATTTAACACAAGCCTTCATAAAATATGATACCCAGAATTGAACACAGTACTACAGATGTGGTCTAGCTCTTAGAGTACATAGGAAGCTATATTCACTTACTGATCACTGTATCACAATGTCGACACATTAAAATGGAAAATTATTTTTTTAATAATTTTTATTTTTTAGAAAAGTCATCATGGTTACATGATTCATGTTCTTACTTTCCCCTTCAACCCCCGCCCTCCTCCCCCCATCTCCTGCCCCATGGCCGATGCACATTTCCACTGGTTTTAACATGTGTCATCAATCAAGGCCTATTTCCAAATTGTTGTTAATGGTATTGGTGTAGTAGTTTCAAGTCTACATCCCCAATCATGTCCGCCTCAACCCATGTGTTCAAGCAGTTGATTTTCTTCTGTGTTTCCTCTCCTGTAGTTCTTCCTCTGAATGTGGGTAGCGTTCTTTTCCATAAATCCCTCCGAATTGTCCTGGGTCATTGCATTGCTGCTAGTACAGAAGTCCATTACATTCTATTTTACCATAGTGTATCAGTCTCTGTGTACAATGTTCTTCTGGCTCTGCTCCTTTTTCTCTGCATCAATTCCTGGAGGTCTTTCCAGTTCACATGGAATTCCTCCAATTTATTATTCCTTTGAGCACAGTAGTATTCCATCACCAGCATATACCACAATTTGTTCAGCCATTACCCAATTGAAGGGCATACTCTAGTTTTCCAGTTTTTTGCCACCACAAAAAGTGCAGCTATAAATATTTTCGTACGAGTCTGTTTATCTATGATCTCTTTGGGGTACAAACCCAACAAGGGTATGGCTGAATCAAAGGACAGGCATTCTTTTATAGCCCTTTGAGCATAGCTCCAAATTGCCATCCAGAATGGTTGGATCAGTTCACAACTCCACCAGCAATGCATTAATGTCCCAATTTGGCCACTTCCCCTCCAACATTCATTATTCTCCCCTGCTATCATTTTAGCCAATCTTCTAGGTGTGAGGTGATACCTCAGAGTTGTTTTGATTTGCATTTCTCTAATTATTAAAGATTTAGTACACTTTCTCATGTGCTTATTGATAGATTTGATTTCTTTATTTGAAAATTTCCTATTTATGTCCCTTGCCCATTTATCAATTGGGAAATGGCTTGATTTTTTATACAATTGATTTAATTCCTTGTATATTTGTGAAATTAGACCCCTGTCAGAGTTTTTTTGTTTTAAAGATTTTTTCCCAATTTGTTTCCCTTCTGATTTTGGTTGCATTGTTTTTGTTTGTACAAAAGCTTTTTAATTTAGTATAATCAAAATCATTTATTTTACATTTTGTAATTTTCTCTAACTCTTGCTTTGTTTTAAAATCTTTCCTTTCCCAGACATCTGACAAGTATACTATTCTGTGTTTACTTCATTTATTTATAGTTTCCCTCTTTATATTCAGGTCATTCACCCATTCTGAATTTATCTTGGTGTAGGGTGTGAGATGTTGATCTAAACTTAATCTCTCCCATATTGTTTTCCAATTGTCCCTGCAGTTTTTGCCAAATAGTGGATTTTTGTCCCAAAAGTTGGGCTCTTTGGGTTTATCATACACTGTCTTGCTGACATCACTTACTCCAAGTCTTTGACACTGATCCTCCTTTCTGTCTATTAGCCATATTGTTTTGATGACTGCTGCTTTATAGTATAGTTTAATATCTGATACTGCTAGGCCCCCCTTCCTTCACATTTTTTTCATTATTTCCCTTGATATTCTTGATCTTTTGTTCTTCCAAATAAACTTTGTTATAGTTTTTCTAATTCAGTAAAGAAATGTTTTGGTAGTTTGATAGGTATGGCACCAAATAAATAAATAAATTTGGGTAGAATGGTCATTTTTATTATGTTATCTCGTCCTACCCATGAGCAATCAATGCTTTTCCAATTGTTTAGATCTAGTTTTAATTGTTTGGAAAGTGTTTTGTAGTTGTGTTCATATAATTCCTGTGTTTGTTTTGGTAGATAGATTCTAAGTATTTTATATTGTCTAGGGTGATTTTAAGTGGTGTTTCTCTTTCTACCTCTTCCTGCTGTGATGTGTTGGAAATAGATAGAAATGCTGATGATTTATGTGCATTTATTTTGTATCCTGCAACTTTGCTAAAGTTTATTATTTCTACTAGCTTTTTAGTTGATTTTCTAGGATTTTTTAATATACCATCATATCATCTGCAAAGAGTGATAGCTTAGTCGCCTACTTGTCTAAAATGGAAAATTATTGAAAATTCAAGATCTCTTTCAAAAGAACAGTTGTCTGGCCCTTCTTCTCCTGATCTTGTATTTGGGAAGATGAATTTTGGAGATACAACTATAAAATTTTATATTTATCACTACTAAATTGCTTCTCATTAAATTCAGTCCTAAGCTCTATGCTATCAGGATTTTAAAAATATATTTTAGCTGCCATATAATATGCTAAAAATCCCTTCAAATTGTGAGCCTTCTGAAAATTTGAAGAGTATGCCATATATGCCTTTATCCAAGTCATTAGCAAAAAATGTTAAATGCCTTTGAGTCAAGCATAGATTCCCTAAGACATTTGGCTGTAGACTTTCTTCCAAGTCAACATTAAGCCACTGTTGACTACTTTGGGAGCTTGACCATTTGAAAAGCTAGATTCCACCTAATTACTCTGTCACCCAGACTGCATCTCTCTATTTTCTCTCCAAGAATTGCATGAGAAACTTCATCAAATGCTATTGTATTTCATGGCTTCTTTCTCTGGTCATCTCTTATTAACACATTCTCATTCTAGACCTTAACTGCTGTGACTTTCCCCCAAGATTCTGTTCTTGATTCTCTTCTTCACACACACTTTTTGTCTTGTTCATTTCATCCACAACACTTCTTTTATGATCACTTTTATGTAGATGGTTCCCAGATACATACATGCATATACATATATTTATATTTGATGTGCATACATATATACACAAATACATATAATTAACAAGTCCAAGCTAAACTCATTGTCCTAACCATAGAGGGAAAAATACCCTTCTGTCTAATTTCTCTGTTTCTCTTCATATTAGAACTATCACTCAAGTTCCTGAGTTGTTGTTTTTTTTATTTAGAACCTATGACTTCATCAGTTTAAGAACTCTGCAACATCAGTGAAGATCTATAACTATAATTAAAATCTCAAAGAGTTCCCTTACATACTAAGAGACTAAATAAGTTGACTGTTCAACTGTTTTCTATGTGTCAGAATCAAAACTTGAACCCAGGTTTTTCAGATTCAAGACCAAACCTATAGCTACTATATTTAGCTGCTTCTCTATCAGGTTCCTTATTTTGGAATTAATTTTTTTATTCTTCACTCCCTCTCACCCTTACATCTGGTTGCCTAGACCTATTATTCTACATCTCTCACATTCATTTCCCCCTTTCTACTCCAAATGGAACTATAGTCTAGATTCTCATCTATACTTTTTTTTTAATTATTTTTACCTTCAGTCTTTGAATCAATAGTATGTATTGGTTCTAAGGCAGAAGAGTGATAAGGGCTGGCCAACGTGGGTCAAGTGACTTACCCAAGGTCACACAGCTAGGCAGTATCTGAGGTCATATTTGAACCCAAGACCTCCTGTCTTTGGTACTAGCTCTCAGTCCACCTAGCTGTCCAATCCCCCCATCATTTATCCTACGTGATTATAATTGTGTCTTAACTGGTCTTCCTTCTCCTAGGCCTTTCTGTCTTAATTACAACCTTCACATTACCTCCCAACTCATATTTCTAATGTACAACTCCAATTACATCATTCACTACTCAAAACCTTTCAATAGTTTCACATTGTTGATCAGAACTTTTCATTCTTACCTTACTTTTCATTCTTACAGTTTCTTCAATCTGGCTCCAACCAGCCTTTTCATTACTATATTCTAGACCACTTCAACCACTCCATGTTACAATGAAATGAAATAATTCTCTATCTTATGCTCTTCTTCTGCCCTCTCCCACCTCTTTGCCTTTGTTCACATACTCCTTCCCATGTCTGCTATGGATTCCTCTCTCCTCTCTGTGTTGGCTAACATCTCCTTTCTTTTAAGACCTACTCGGTGGTGACTTCCTCTTCAAAGATTCCCCATCCCCTCACAGTTGAAAGTAGGCTCTTAAATCTCAATTTTCCCATACTCCTCAATCTCTTCTTACAATTATCTTATTTTATCTTACGTATTCTTCAAAACTTAAATGATAATTGGCAATGAAATACCTTGGTGAGACAATAGAGAGAATGCTAGTCCTGGCATCAGGAAGACCTGAGTTCAAATCCAACCTTGGACACTTGATGGCTATTTCAACCTTGGCAAGTCAGTTTATCTCTATCTACCTCAGTTTCTTCAACTGTAACATGAGGATAATAACCTCCTCCCAAGAATGGTGATTAGGATCAAATGAGACAATATTTATAAAGTGTTTTGCAAATCTTAAAGCATGATATAAATGCTATTATCATTAATAATAATAAATCATTTACTTGATTTGGGTGATGAGTATACAGCCTTCAGTATAGTTCATACTGGCTACATGACCCTGGGCAACTCACTTAATCTCTTGGTGTTCTAGCAAATTTTTAGGACTCCAAGTGGTAGAGAAGTGCTGAGCTTCTTTGGAAGAGGGAGCTTCCTCACCTGGGAATCTCCTATAACTGAAATCACAAGTCTAGTCCCTATTCCCAATACTTGCTAAGATATGTAGCACACTGCATACAGAATCTGCTTTTTTCATTAATTTATCCCCCTAAATATTTATCCATTCCACAGGTATCATTGTAGCCCTTGGATTACTTGTCTGATATCTCTCAGTCTAATTAATTGACTGACTTCTCTCCTTTGCAAAATTTAAAATGCTGTATATATATATATATATACAGCATTTTAAATTTTGCATGATATGTATGATACCCAATATATATATATATATGTATATATATATATATGTATAAATGTATGATACCCAAAATATATATATATTTTGGGTATCATACATTTCCTGGATAATGTTCCTTATACCATCATTTCTTGCAAGATGATAAAACTCTGCAGCCTACATATGTTTACCATGTATCTTTCCATTGTAATTTGGGTCACTTGCAATTATGATTTGATGGAGAATATGGTGTCCCATGATTCATAGAGCTATAGTGTAGCCTTGATAATATGCATCAAAAGAGATATTTGTAAAATACTTAGCACAGTTCCTGGCACATAGTAGGTGCTTAATACATGTTTATTCCCATATATATATATATATATATATATATATATATAAATATATATATATAAAATCTGAGACTTCATCAGACTGGGAGAAGTACCTCTGGGCCAAGAATCTGGAAGACTTGAATTCAAATCCAGCCTCAGACATTTCTATCTAACCCTGAACAAGTCACTTAACCACTGTTTGCCTCGGTTTATTCAGCTGTAAAATGGGGGGGGGTGTAATAATAGCACCTGTCTCCCATGTTTCTTGAGAGGATCAAATAAGATATTTATAAAAGTGCATAGTATGATGTTTGGCGCATAGTACATGATTCATTCTCTCACCCT
Source organism: Gracilinanus agilis (assembly GCF_016433145.1). Taxonomy (NCBI): domain Eukaryota; kingdom Metazoa; phylum Chordata; class Mammalia; order Didelphimorphia; family Didelphidae; genus Gracilinanus; species Gracilinanus agilis. The sequence goes on along the minus strand of NC_058133.1, from coordinate 395,741,328 downwards.
TCCCTTTTGCCAATGAAGACTGCAACTAACCCAGAAGTAAAATAAGTCAACAGAAATTGTTTGGGATAATACAAGCTAGGATCACATAGATAGGAAGAGTCAGAGGTAGGATTTGAACTTGGGTCTTCTTGACTAAAAGTTTTTCATGCTATCTATTATACCATGTTTCCTCCCCATCTGAGGAACATTGATGTTAAAACCACACTGTTAATACTATATACATGTACATACAAATACATACATGCAAATATGTACATAGGTATGTATATACATATATAAAACACTATTTACATATCTTTAAATGTTTTGAAAGCTTAGCTCATTTTCTCAAATTCAATCTAGCTTATCTTAACATTTGTTCAATTTTTGTCCCACTCACTATCTTCAGCATCTGTCCAAGGCATATACAATTATTAACTAATACAATGGAAAGCCTATCAAATTCCATGTCATAATCTAAACAATAAGTATCTTTTAGCCATATACGTGTGTTTCTATGTGAATAACAAAGCTGAACACTATTGAATATATGTTGTTCTCACTGAGATACCATTTAGTAATTTGGTGATTCAATCAATAAACAAAATTCTTCCATGAAGGACAGAATTTGAAGAATCTCATTATAGTTATAAAACCTCTCTTCCATTTGGGCATCCCTCACAAGACTAATGAACCCCTTTGGTGAACACAGACCTTCTTGGTTT
>NC_058133.1:395705908-395727392 GCF_016433145.1 Gracilinanus agilis | reverse complement strand
GGGGGGTGAATAGTAGGGGACACCAAGAGAAACTTGAGTGAATAAGAAAAATAGGATATTCTATTACCCACAAAGAGGGCACAGGAAGGGGAGGGGACAAATACTATTATAAGAAGGAGAGGAAGAGAGCATTAAGAGGTAATATTTAAACCTTACTCTCACCGTAATCAACCTGGAGAGGGAAGAGTAGCTATATTATCCATTGGGATATAAAACTCTATCTAACCCTACTGAGAAGGTCACAAGGGATAAACCAAGGGGAACAGGGGAGTGGGGAGGTCAAAAAAGGGAGGGGAGAAGAAGGGGGAGGGAATTCATTAGGCCTTTAAAAATAAAAAGAGGGGAATAATAAGGGAGGGGATAGAAAGGGAAGTTAATCAAGGGAGGGGATAAGGGATACTGGATTAAGGCAAACCACTGGTTTGAAAGTAAATAGTGTAAGAAGAAGGGGTAGGCCTAGGGGAGGATACAAAAATGTCAGCGAATGCACAACTGATAATTATGACTCTGAATGTGAATGGGATGAACTCTCTCATAAAATGGAAGCAAATAGCGGAGTGGATTAGAAACCAAAATCCTACAATATGTTGTCTACAAGAAACACATATGAGGCGGGTGGACATACACAAGTTTAAGGTTAAGGGCTTGAGCAAAATCTTTTGGACGTCAAATGAGAAAAAGAAGGCAGGAGTGGCTATTATGATTTCTGACAAAGCCAAAGTAAAAATAGATATGATTAAAAAAGACAGGGAAAGTCATTACATCCTGATTAAAGGCAGTATAAACAATGAGGAAATAACACTGCTCAATATATATGCACCAAGTGGTATAGCATCCAAATTCATAAAGGAGAAAAAGGCAGAGCTCAAAATGGAAATAGATAGTAAAACCATAATAGTGGGAGATCTAAATATTTGTCTTTCAGATCTAGATAAATGAAACCAAAAAAATAAATAAGGAAGAGGTAAGAGAGGTGAATGAAGTCCTAGAAAAATTAGATTTAATTGATATGTGGAGAAAAATAAATAGGGACAAAAAGGAATACACCTTCTTTTCAGTTGCACATGGTACATTCACAAAGATTGACCATTTAATAGGGCATAGAAACATTGCAAACAAATGCAAAAGAGTAGATATAATAAATGTAACCTTCTCAGATCATAATGCAATAAAAATAATAATTAGTAAGGGCACCTGGACAGGCAAATCAAAAACTAATTGGAAATTAAATAATATGATTCTCCAAAACCAGCTAGTCAAAGAAGAAATCATAGAAACAATCAACAATTTCACTGAAGAGAATGACAATGATGAGACATCCTACCAAACTCTGTGGGATGCAGCCAAGGCAGTACTCAGGGGGAAATTTATATCCTTGAGTGCATATATTAATAAATTAAGCAGGGCAGAGATTAAATAATTGGGCATGCAACTCAAAAAATTAGAAAGCGAGCAAATTAAAAATCCCGAGATGAAAACTAAATTAGAAATACTAAAAATCAAGGGAGAAATTAATAAAATCGAAAGTAAAAGAACTATTGAATTAATAAATAAGACTAGAAGCGGGTATTTTGAAAAAACAGATAAAATAGACAAAGTCCTGCTCAATCTAATAAAAAAAAAGGGAAAAAGAAAACCAAATTGACAGTATCAAAGATAAAAAGGGAGACCTCACCTCTAATGAAGGGGAAATTAAGGCAATCATTAAAAACTATTTTGCCCAATTATATGGCAATATATATAACAATTTAGGAGATATGGATGAATATTTACAAAAATATAAATTGCCTAGATTAACAGCAGAAGAAATAGAATACCTAAATAATCCCATATCAGAAATAGAAATTGAACAAGCCATCAAAGAACTCCCTAAGAAAAAATCGCCAGGGCCTGATGGATTCACAAATGAATTCTATCAGACATTCAAAGAGCAACTAAACCCAATACTATACAAATTATTTGATTAGATAAGCAAAGAAGGAGTCCTACAAAATTCCTTTTAGGACACAAATATGGTACTGATTCCAAAGCCAGGGAGATCAAAAACAGAGAAAGAAAACTACAGACCAATCTCCCTAATGAACATAGATGCAAAAATCTTAAATAGAATACTAGCAAAGAGACTTCAGCAAGTAATTAAGAAGATCATCCACCATGATCAGGTGGGATTTATACCAGGAATGCAAAGATGGTTCAACATTAGGAAAACTATCCACATAATTGACCATGTCAATAGTCTTACAAACAAAAATCACATGATTATCTCAATAGATGCTGAAAAAGCCTTTGACAAAATACAGCATCCATTCCTATTGAAAACACTGAAAAGTATAGGAATAGAAGGACCTTTCCTAAAAATAATAAACAGTATATACCTAAAACCATCAACAAGCATTATATGCAATGGGGATAAATTAGAAGCCTTCCCAGTAAGATCAGGAGTGAAACAAGGATGCCCATTATCACCTCTATTATTCAACATAGTACTAGAAACACTAGCAGTTGCAATTAAAGAAGAAAAAAGAAATTGAAGGTATCAAAATAGGCAATGAGGAGACTAAGCTATCACTCTTTGCAGATGATATGATGGTATACTTAAAAAATCCTAGAGAATCAACTAAGAAGCTTGTAGAAATAATCAACAACTTTAGCAAAGTTGCAGGATACAAAATAAATGCACATAAATCATCAGCACTTCTATATATTTCCAACACATTAGAGCAGCAAGAGGTAGAAAGAGAAACACCATTTAAAATCACCCTAGACAATATAAAATACTTAGGAATCTATCTACCAAAACAAACACAGCAATTATACGAAAACAACTACAAAACACTTTCCAAACAAATAAAACTGGATCTCAACAATTGGAAAGCCATTGATTGCTCATGGGTAGGACGAGCTAACATAATAAAAATGACCATTCTACCCAAATTAATTTATCTATTTAGCGCCATACCTATCAAACTACCAAAAAACTTCTTTACTGAATTAGGAAAAACTATAACAAACTTCATATGGAATAACAAAAGGTCAAGAATATCAAGGGAAATAATGAAAAAAATGTGAAGGAAGGGGGCCTAGCAGTACCAGATATTAAACTATACTATAAAGCAGCAGTCATCAAAGCAATATGGTACTGGCTAAGAGATATAAGGAAGGATCAGTGGAATAGACTTGGGGTAAATGATGTCAGCAAGACAGTGTATGATAAACCCAAAGAGCCCAACTTTTGGGACATGAATCCACTATTTGACAAAAACTGCTGGGAAAATTGGAAAGCAATATGGGAGAGATTAGGTTTAGATCAACATCTCACACCCTGCACCAAGATAAATTCAGAATGGGTGAATGACTTGAATATAAAGAGGGAAACTATAAATAAGTTAAGTGAACACAGAATAGTATACTTGTCAGATCTCTGGGAAAGGAAAGATTTTAAAACCAAGCAAGAGTTAGGGAAAATTACAAAATGTAAATTAAATGGTTTTGATTATATTAAACTAAAAAGCTTTTGTACAAACAAAAACAATGTAGTCAAAATCAGAAGGGAAACAACAAATTAGGAAAAAATCTTTATAACAAAAAACTCTGACAGGGGTCTAATTACTCAAATATACAAGGAGTTAAATTAATTGTATAAAAAATCAAGCCATTCCCCAATTAATAAATGGGCAAGAGACATGAATAGGCAATTTTCAGGTAAAGAAATCAAAACTACTAATAAACACATGAGAAACTGTTCTAAATCTCTAATAATTAGAGAAATTCAAATCAAAACAATTCTGAGGTATCACCTCATACCTAGCAGATTGGCTAAAATGAAAGAAGGGGAGAGTAATGAATGCTGGAGGGGATGTGGCAAAATTGGGACATTAATGCATTGCTGGTGGAGTTGTGAAATGATACAACCATTCTGGCTGGCAATATGGAACTATGCTCAAAGGGCTATAAAAGAATGCCTGCCCTTTGATCCAGCCATACCATTGTTGGGTTTGAACCCCAAAGAGATCATAGATAAACAGACTTGTACAAAAATATTTATAGCTGCGCTTTTTGTGGTGGCAAAGAATTGGAAAAGGAGGGGATGTCCTTCAATTGGGGAACAAATTGTGGTATATGCTGGTGATGGAATTCTATTGTGCTAAAAGGAATAATAAACTGGAGGAATTCCACGTGAATTGGAAAGACCTCCAGGAACTGATGCAGAGCGAAAGGAGCAGAGCCAGAAGAACACTATAAACAGAGACTGATATACTGTCGTAAAATCGAATGTAATGGACTTCTGTACCAGCAGCAATGCAATGTCCCAGGACAATTCGGAGGGATTTATGGTAAAGAATGCTGCCCACATTCAGAGGAAGGACTGCAGGAGAGGAAATATATAAGAAAAACAATTGCTTGAACGCATGGGTTGAGGTGGACATGATTGGGGATGTAGACTTGAAACTACCACACCAATGCAACTAACAACAATTTGGAAATAGGTCTTGATCAAGGACACATGTTAAAACCAGTGGAAATGTGCATCGGCCGTGGGTGGGGAGAGTGCGGGGGGTGAAGGGGAAAGTAGGACCATGAATCATGTAACCATGTTAAAAATGAATATTAATAAATGTTTAAAAAAATAAAGTAAGTGTCAGTGGGTTGGCTGATAGTTGGGTAGCTTGGGAATTCTATTGGACCTGTCTGTCAAAAGCCAGCAAGACAGAAGGTTCTAACCAGCTTATTTATGTCCTTATTTCCTTATAATAGTAGGGACCCCAGGTATACATCATCACACCCAATTCTCTAATTTGTTTATGATGTCTCCTTTTCTATCTAGGACATAATTGATGTGATGTCACATACAACATTTGTTAAGTGCCCACTCTCTACAAGGAATTGTGCCAGGTGCTAGGGATTCAAAGACACAAAGGGAACCATCCATGCAAACAACATCTCTCCAGAGTTTAGATCTTACTGAAGGAACAAAATATGTCTAAATGATACAAAGTATGAATGAAGTAATTCAAAATGATTTCAAGATAAACAGTGTCAATAATATGAAGAAGGAGGGAATAGAGGAGAAAGTTGGGAAATGTTACATGTTGGAGAATGACATATGTGTTGCATTTCTACTGAAGTGAAGGATTCTATAAGGTAGAAGTAAAGGAGGGCATCATACATGGGCAACCACATGAAAATGCATGGAAATGAGAGAGGGAAAGAGCTGTGTCATGGAGACTGAGTTGAAATGATACATGTTTTTAACCCTTAACTTCCACCTTAGAATCTATACTGTGTATGGGCTCCAAGACAGAAGAATGGTAAGGGCTAGGCAATGGGGGTTAAGGGACTTGCCCAGGGTCACACAGATAGGAAATGTCTGAGGCCAGATTTGAGCCCAGGACCTTCCATTTCTACACCTGATTCTCAGTCCACTGAGCCACCCAGCTGCCTCCCATAACTTTTTTAAATGTATTTGTTTATCATTCCGCTCAGGAAAAAGATATGATTTAAAATTAATGAAAGACTCTTTGTGCCATTACAAATCCAAAATCTACTTTGAATGAAATGATAGGATTTCTTTGAATGTAAGCACAGTCTCCCGAGCAGGGCATATGGTCAACAGAGTTCATGTTAAGTCACTTGTGCCAATATGGAATAAACATTCCCCAATGGACTTCCTCATCCATTCTAGTTACCTCCTATCAAGTGTGACAGATGTGGGCATCACCATCACAAATAGTTCCATCTCTAGGTGTCCATCAGGCAAGCAGTGTTCCAGGGCAGAGTTGTTTGGCTCAACATGTGCTGGTCATGGACTGCTGAACGCACAAGTTTTCCCATCTTGTGGGGGGTATGCTGAACCCACTGTTCCTGACAGGAAACAAATCTATTTATTCCTGTTCCAGTTTTTGAAAGCACAGAAAATTACCTTTCTTCTCATATATTAAAGATAGCCTAATTTTAAATATATTCATATATGTCTAAAATATGTTTTCTGTTTTTACTTTTCTTTCTTCCATGATAAAAAGTTTAGTTTCGTACTTTGCTATACAGATTGCTATAAGGAATAGCATCATAGCAAATGGATATAAAAGTAAAGTATCTATTTAAATTTACTCCTTGGAAGCCAGGATTGTTACAAGTAATTGAAATATTTAAAGAGCTTTGCAGTTCTTCAATTTGGTTAGCCCTTATGACTGTTTATGGTGTGATTTCTATTTACCTAATCAAGAACACCTGCCCCTACCACTGGACATCCAGTTCTGCTTAAAGACATCCAGTGATGAGAAACTGTGATAGTTATTTCCAGTGAAGGTTATTTTATGACAACTATACCTTTGGAATGCAATATTATTGTTGTTTGTCCTTGACAATGACATCATGGGGAGTCATGTAAGTGAAGTAGTAAGACATGGGTTTAAATTCTACCTCTGACATACTGGTTGTATGATCCTAGATAAATTACTTAGTCTCTCATTGGCCTAAGCAATTCTTTAAAACTATAAGCAAGAGACATGGCATTGAATGTATGAGTTTTCTCATCTATCCCTATAGCAATGAAATCATAGATACAGTCCCTATCACTATCCTTGGAAAGGTGGAAAATACTGGATTGAATTTAAAAAGGAAAAAAAGGGGAAAGACGTTTCAGGTATGGACATGATTTAAACAACAGACAAACAAAACAAGTAAAGAGTATGTTTGGAAGACTTATCATTTTATCCCACTAAAGCAGAAGGTTTGTTTATGGGAAATGAAGCTAGAAGGGTAGTTTGATATCAGATTTTGGAGGCCCTCATATTCAAGATTCTGCTTTTTCCTCTTCCTGTCTTCCCTAGTAAAATCCCCTTTCCTTCCCATATCTTTCTTCTAAGATCATCAAAATAGGACAAAACTACCTGTACACTCTCTGGCTGTCTTAACTTCCTCTATGATCCTTGAAGACATTAGGGCTTGGAAAGAACTTGTTTTTTTATGCTTCTGTCAGTAAATAAATAATTCATCTTCACATAATCCCTTCTAACTGATTATCCTTTTGTTTCTCTTGCCTCCTATGTTTCCATTTCAGAGTATTTTCTTATTTTGGCCTTTTCATCAGTATTGTTTAGAAACCATCTATCTCAGGTTCTGTCTATTTAATTATTAATTTAAAAGTTCCTTTTTCTTGGTGGATAGCTTGAATCTTGGTTGTACACCTTCATCTTTCCCCTTTTGTAATATCATGTTCCAAGTTCTCCTCTCCCATAAAGTAGCAGATTCTGAGTCTTGGGTGATTTTTGACTGTAGCTCCTTGGTACTTTGGTAATTAGTATGTCTTTGTCTGATCCCAGTATTTTTTTTTCTTTGCTCTGGATTCTGACAACAACATTCTTAGGAGTTTTCATTTGGGATTTCTTTTAGGAGATGATTAGTGGATTCTTTCTAGTTTCATCCTGTCCTATGGTGCTAAGAAATCTTAACTGTTTTCATTAAGGATTTCTTGAAAATTTGTATCCAAGATTTTTCCTGGTGTTATATGTGCCTGGTGTTACGAAGAGCTGAAGTTGAATGAGTGTGGAAGATACTAAGTGTAACACACAAGTTGTGGTAGTGAAACACAAAGGACTCCATAGGAATATTTGTAGTGAATCTGCTACACTCAACTTCAGGAAAACAGTGTCCCAGAACAGAGAGTCAAATGAAAAATCTGTGGTTAAGAACACACAGCTGCTTCTAACTATCCTGGCTCAATATAGATAACACTGTTTGACTATGATTTAAACATTTTACAGTTGTAAGGAATCTCCTCTTCCCTCAAATATCCAAGGATATGTTCACTAAACCTTGGGTAAAGATGACATTCACTATAGGTGAGTTTAAAGATTTAATAACAACAGGCTTAGGGAGGGAAGCAGGGAAATGATGGGAAGAGGGGTACAGGAGATCCTTGGCCTAAGCTATTGATGACAAAGATGGTATATGAATTGAAGGTAATCAGGGTATTCAAGCTCATTCCAAGTTCTAAATAGCTAACTGTCAATCATTTTGTTTTTCATATTGCATTGCAAAATGTCATTACACTGGTCATGATTTTTAGGTAATCTGGTAATTCCTAGATTATCTTGCCTTGCCCTGTTTTTCAGGTCAGTTGTTTTGTTGTCTTACATTTCCTTCTATTTTTCACTTTTGACTTTATTTTCAAATTCCTTATTGTCTCATGGAATTATTGCTTGGTATTTGATCCATTTCAATTTTCAGGAAGTTCAATTCTTGAGTGAGACTTATCATCATACTTTCTAAATTATTAATTCTCCTCACTCTATTTTTCCCTACTAATTCCAATGTTGTATTTCTTTTATTTTTTCAGATATTATTATAGTCCTTGTACCCAGGACATTGATTTCTCTGAGGGTCTACTTTTTTCTCTTATGTAATTTCTCTCTTTTTCTAGTTTATTCCTTAGGCTTCTCTCAGTCCAAGATATTTCTTCATTGAATTTGACATTTTCTTTTGTTTACTCATATTTGCAGCCTCCATTTCTGAAGTGGAGGCTTGCTTATGTTTAAATCAAATTAGGCTTTCATATTCCTGAATGGTATGGATAGGCCCTTCTCAATCCTTAATTCAATGTCTAATAGTTCAACCAAACTTCTGCAGGAATTATTTGCTCTTGTGACCCTGGGCAAGTAACTTAAGTCCTGTTTGCCCCTAATTTCCTCATCTATAAAATGGAGATAATTACAATGGCTTCCTTACAGAGCTGTTGTGAGGATCAATTGTGATGTTTGTACAAATGCTTAGCACATTGACTGGCACATAGTAGGTACTCAACGAATTCTAATTATTACTATCATTATCATCATCATTGTGTCCTCCTGTGGTTCAGACACAGGCTGCCTAGATGCTCCTCTTACCCTCTCTTCTATTTTAGATGGATCCCTAGGGCTACTCTACACTAGGTGGCTGTTGTCCTGGCTCTATCTCAGATGGGATTCCCTAGTTCTCCTTGCTCTGGTCCTGGCCTCAGTCTTGGTAATATCTCCAGATTCCTATGTGGATGGGACTCCTGGGTCACCCCATGGTGGGCCTGGGAGCTTCATCTCACTTCCTGCATCAGCTTATTCCTCTTAATTATCCCATTTTGGACACGTCTAGCCCTGTCTTGTGCTAGTATCTGAAGTAAAATTTGAAGCCAGATATTCCTGAGTCCAAATCCAGGGCAGTATTCACTCTACACAACATCTTTGATATGTTAAGAAACTTTGTCAAAATGCCTTGACAATCAGAACATTAGAAAAGGAAGGGAAAAGAAAATATTCCTGAGAGTGTTAAAACGTGAGCAAAGTCACACAAGTGGGATACTTTATGGACATGTTCGTGAAATGGATCATCATATGTCATAGAAATAGATCTAGGAGGAATTTCAGAGAACAACCAGTTTAGTTGTCTCACTTTATTAGATGACAAAACCAAGACTCTGAATATCATCTAATTTAGCTGAAGCACCAATTGTATGGAGAGAAGAAATATGAGATTTTAGGATCTCTATGTTAGGTAGATTAATCTTGGAATGGCAGTTAAGATTATCTGGATTCAGGCCACATCAGAGACGAGAGGGTGGCTAGTTAAATCCAAGTGACAATCAATCAAGATCCTGAACTGTAATAGTGAGAAGATACACAGGAAATAAAAGCTTTTATGCTGGATATCATTGTGTAAATCCTTCTAAATTCCTTTTACTACCTTTGAATTCAAGATTGGAGTCTCCAAATCACCACTTAGTTGCAAAGATTTAGTTGGAAAGAATTTTAAAGAAATCTATTCCAATTCCCTAGATATATAGATGAAGAAGATGACCCCAAGAGAGGCTGTGATTTGCCCCAAGTCTCACAGGTTATTCTTGAGAGGGATGGGATTTGAACCTTGATCCTCTGAAATCTTGTCCCTGGCATGGCTAGAAGATACTCTGATGAAGTTTTAAAGAAACAGCCGAATCAAACTCTTCATCCATACCACTAATGATTTAATACAGGGATTACTGATATTATTTTATGAGTCAGATTTGTGGATTGAAATGTGAAAAGAAAGTGAATTATGGGGAAAGGAATAAGCATTTACATAGTGACTACTACCTGACAAGCCCCATTCTAAGCATTTTATAAATATTATCTCATTTGATGCAGACCAGTAGTGTCAGCCTTTTAACATGTAGATTATTCCTATTACCCAAGCAGAGGTGTATCCTTTGGGAACTGTAGGGACCTGATTTAGGAGAAGAGATTCTGGGATTGTTTATAAAAAGCAGTCATTCATATAATAATAAATAATTTCTTCTATCTGCTTTACCTTTAAAAGCTACTGTCTGGCTTAACATAAATAATACCCATTGTATGTAAATCTATGACTAACTGGCTCCTCTGTAGCTCAAAGTATCAGAGATTTATAGGACAAGGGACTTAGAGCTGGTACATTAAAGGTCATTGAATCAAACCATCTTATTTTAGAGATGGGGAAACTAAGGCCTGAGAGGTTAAGTGACGTACCCAGAAGGAACCTCAGAATTCATGCAATCTGACCTACACTACAGAAAAATTACTTTTGAAGAGGATATGAAGGTGGAGAAGCTTAGTAATAAGTAATAACACTTGAATAAAACCCAAAACATAGGGTTAAAATAACAGTTTTCCTCCTTCCAATCCCTGAATTGCCTAAGTGACATTAGACTGTGGTTCTTGTTTAGTTTGCTTTTTTGTTTCAACCTGTAGACCCTTTTAACTAAGAAAAAGATGCTGGGGGAAACCATGCCCAACTGTACACTTCACCATTTTAAAATGGTGCTGCTTTTAGTAGGATTACAATACGGATGTAAGTAAATGTTTAACAATCAGTTCTCTCCTTTAAAAAAAAGTGACCAGTGTTTTAAATTTAATCAGTATTGACATTTTCTATCATTTTATTAAGTCCAGGTAATCAACAAAACAATAAATATGCAGATTTTTAGCACCTGTCAGTTTTTATTCAGTGCTCACACTGAAAATTTAACTATCATTTCTTAGAAATTGGTATGAGTTGATTCTCAGACACCACTTGGGTCATAATGAATGATATTTTTAAGCAGATTTATGTCAAAAACAAATGAGTAGATGGTGTAGCTCTACAAATATTATAAGAAAGGAGCCTAGGGGTCATACTTTGCAAATCACTCTTATGTAGGCAAATATGTGCATTGAAAGATACCTCCTCTCTCTCACAGGAGTCTCCCTTTTTTCTTTCCTAAATAATTTCAGCAACCTGAGATTATCTATGATAACAGAGGGAAATAATGAACCACTTAATACAAAAATATATTCATATTAAATGTTGTAAGGCATTTTTATATTGACATGTGAACATGGATATTTTTAGTAACATGGGAATTCAAATACCATATGGTAATTTCTAATTTTTTATTATATACTTAATAACCACAATAAACATTGAAATAAACAAATGCACTAAAAAACTATGTGCTAGGTGGGGGCAGCTGGGGTAGCTCAGTGGATTGAGAGCTAGACCTACACATGAGAGGTCCTACATTCAAATATAGACTCAGACACTTTCCAGCTGTGTGACCCTGGGCAAGTCACTTAACCCCCATTACCTAATCCTTACTACTCTTATGCCTTGTACCAGTACATAGTATTGATTCTAAGGGAGAAGGTAAGGGTTTTAAAAAAAATTATGTACTGAAGTATAAACTCCACAATGTTTACAATCTGCTTAAAAATATATAAATTATATATGTGTGCTAATATAAACATCCTTTGCTTTTGAGTTCCCTTGGGATTTATTCTATTTTGATACTTTTTTCTCTTGATTTTGTGGCTATTTTTAAAAATGTAATCATAGTATAGATTATTCTTGTTTTCTTTTCTTCTCTTTTCATCTCCATATATTTCCTATATTTGTAATTTCTAATAATATAAAGCAATTCATTATATTCAAATATCATTATTTATTCAGCCATTTCTTCCAATCAGTGCATTTGTGTTATTTACGGTTTTTTCTCATTCCATAAATATTTTCATATATAGATAGCTTTATCCATATACATATATCCATATACATAGCTTCCATAAATATTTTCATATATACATAGCTTTATCCCTCTCAATAATGTTCATTATGACCTAATCCTAGTAATGGGAATCCTAAGTCAATGAGCATAAATTGCTTTATGGCTCTTAATATATATTTCCATCTTGTTTCCTAAAAAAAAACCCAAAAAACAACAAAATCCAATTCATAGCTGCTCTTGCAATGTAATATTAGATCTATTTCTCCATTTTCCTATTAATACTTAATTTGATCAACTTACTCATCCAGACCTGAGTTAACATGTATTACCAGGACTATATTTAGCTAGATTGGTCACTGGGCAGACACAATCTGTTTCTGGAACCATATTTTTTTCCAAAACCAAGTCTTTCCTGCTTGGTCACACCTAGTGGAACTTTTGTTCAAGTACTATAGCTTCTCAGGAATGCCAGATTACCTCCATATTATGATGAGTGTTAAAGTAAGATTTTTGCAGAATATTAATGCTTTTCCAACCCATTGTTGTCCTATCAAAGACTATGTTTGGGTTATGTTTATCTCAGGGTTAGATCTACTAACCTCATGCAGGTTTGAGTGAAATCTCCATATGTCTGTCATATTTAACTTATCTATGGTTCTATTCATCTCCGTAACTTCTTTTTAATTTATTTTTGGGTTAAATTTATCTAATTCTGAGGGTGGGAAAGTAAAAGCTCCCACTGTTTTTATTTTGCTATTTCCACGTGTATCTCATTTAGTTTTCCCTTTAGAAATCTGGGTGCTAGAGCACTTTGTGCATACAGGTCCAATATAAATACATCATTAGCCATAATATCCCTCAACCTAATAGAGTTAACCTGTTCATACGTTCCATTTACATCCATTTTAGCTTCAACTCTGCCAGAGATTATGACTACTATCACTGCCTTCTCTGAATCAGCTGAGGCTTAGTATATTTTGATCTGGTCTTTCACATTCCCTCTATGCATGTCTCATTTTCAGTATGCATCTTGTAAACCACATATTGTCAGGTCTTGTTTTTTTCTATTTTTTATGTTAATGCATTTTCTTCCTATGGGTGAATTTATCTCATTTACACTCAATATTGTAGTTATAAGTTATGCATTTCTATTTATTCTGTCCCTCTTCACTGTTTGTCTCCCTCTTCCTTTATTTTCACTGTATTCCTCCTCAGACGTCCAATTGTTTCCTTTGGTCATTACTTCAATTCACATCCCTTCCCCCAAATCCTCCTTTATCCTCTCCACTTGCCCTTTTAGCTCCAGATTGACTCATCTTTCCAAAGGTCACTCACTTATCCCTTTCCTTTTAATTCTTATTCTATCTACCTTTCCAAAATCCCTCCAAACATGCCCTCCTACTTCTTGATTCCCTTAATCTCTCACCTTACTCCACTACCTCTTGATGTATACTCTCTTCTAGGTATTCCTCACTTCTCTCCCTTTTCTTATCCCCTTGTCCCCTTTAACCCACCCCCAGTCCTTCCCCTATCCCATCTCCTTTCTCTACTATTTTTCTGAACATTAAGAACATTTACCGTTCTAATTTTGTTTATTGTTCTTTCTTTATCCCAGGCTTCTAGCAGTAACAGCCCTCCATCCCCTTCTCTGTCTCTGTGGTAGTTTCTTCATTCATTCCTCCTCCATATGAGATAGCCATGTCACTTCCCCCCCACCTACATCCTGGTCTATTCTACTACTATTTCAGCTCAGTCCAAAAGATTCCCCTTGACATCAAGTCTTCCCTTTGTACATACACCTTTAAAATATCTAGACAATGATGCCATTCCCAGGGATCATAGATAACATTATCCCATGCAGGAATCAAACCATTTGACTTTGGGGTTGCTTATGATTAGCCTTTCGTTACCTTTATATGTTTCCTTTAGATCGAATTTTCTGTTGAGTTCTGAGTTTTTCTGCAGGAATAGTTGAAACTCTTTTAGTTTATTATATATTAATTTTTTACCTTTTATAATTATGGTCATCTTTGATGGATATGTTATTCTTGATTGCAAGCCCAGTTCTCTTGCTCTAAGAAATGCCATATTCCATGTCCTATGTTTTTTTAATGTTGTGGCTACTAGGTCTTGTTTTACTCTGACTATAGTTCCACTGTATTTAAATTTTTTTCTTGTTGCTTGTAATATTTTCTCCTTAGCCTGGGAACTATGAAATTTGGCAGTGATGTTCCCATGCTTTTTTCATATTTAGGTCTCTTTGAAGTGGTGATCAGTGGATTATTTCAATTTCTATTTTACTTGCCAAGTCTAGAATTTCTGAGCAGTTTTCCTTGATGACTTCTTGGAATATAGTGTCTAAACTCTTTTTTTTAATGACAACTTTCTGGGAGTCAGACTATTATATTGTTAATCCATGATCTATTTTCTATGTCAATTATCTCTGTGATAAGATGTTTCATATTCTCTTCTACTATTTCATTTTTTTTTAATTTTGCTATATGAGTTCTTATTGTTTTAGGAAATTGTTAGTTTCTCCTCCCATTAAAGTCCTTAACACACTATTTCTTCTGTGAGTTTCTGGATCTCTTTTACATTTGGGTGATCTTCCTTTCATAATTTTCTTCATTTCCTTGTATTGCTCTTTTTCCCCTAACTATTCTTCCACCTCTCTTATTTGGTTTTCTGGGTCTCCTTAAGCTCTTCCAAAACCTCTTTTTGACCTTATGGCCATTATTTTATTTCTTGACTGTTTTTGAAGTCTGTATTTTTATTTTACCATCTTCTGGGTGTGAGCCATGATATTATCTGTCCCCATAATAGTAATCTTGGATATAATCTATGCCTCCAAAATAAAAATGATGTCTTTCTCTTTACATTTTTCATTTCGTTTTAGCTGAACTTTTCCCACGTACTCTCTTGAATCATAATTACTTATAGTATGTGCCATTGTAATAGCAAAATAGAACAAAACAAAAACCACCATTTAAAAATAGTACTGCTTTTGATAGGGTTTTATCAGGGTTATGTTTGTAAGTCTTTAACACCCAGTTCTTTCTTTTTTTAAAAAGGAGTGGCCAATTATTTTAAGTTTGATTAACATTAACATTTTCCATCACTTTATTAAGTCTAGATGATCAACAAAACAATAAATCAAACTGACCTATGGCATCTGTTAATTCCTATTCAATGTACATGATGAAAATTTAGTTATCATTTCTTGAGAACTGTTTGAATTGGCTTTAGGGCACCACTTGGTCGCAATGAACAACATTACTAAGTAAAATAATGCCATTTTATCTTTGCTACTCCATCATTAGGCTATAAGCTCCTTAGGACAAGGATTGTGTCATCATGTCTTTGTACTTCCAGGTGCCTAGCAGAGACTAGTCCCTAATAAATCTTTGTTGAATCAAATTGCATCTGTGTAGTTCACAATTTACCTCCAATTGGGAATTCATTCAATATAGAGGTAGTTCAGTTAGAAAATATAAGTAAGTTTGAGAAGGGATGATAGATTCAAAATGGAATGTTAAGAATATTTAAGAAACAGTTCTACTCTTTGGATACTTCCATGTTATTTCTACTGCTGCCACCAACAAAGGCAAAATATTGGGATGGACATATAAAATATAATTTTTATTATGTTTTAACTTTAAAGCACATTATGATTTATAGGCTGCATGAAGGGAAAAGGAATTGTTTCAACCAAAAACTTTATCATCAACTCAAAATGAAGGACTGGGAGAGAAGGGTATGATGTAATAGAAAGAGTGTTAGACTTGGTACCAAAAGAGAAAGGTCAGATTCCCAGCTCTAGTACTTACTACCTGTGTAAATTTGAGCAACTCACTGTATATCTCTTGGCTTCAGTTTCCTCATCTGTAAAATAAGGGAGTTGAGCTCAATGACTTTTAAGGCCTCTTCTAGCCCTTAATCTATGAGCTTACAAACTCGAGAACATGTAAATAGGGAACAACTATCAACGAACTCATGAAGTAGCATAATGTTTACCTTTCTTTTTTTTTTCAATTGTACTCATTTATTTTTTTGAACTTATATCTTTTTGTTTTAAAACTCTGATGTAGGTATTTCTTCTGCCTAAAGAGATCCTAACTCATTTCATGTCCCTTCATCTTATGATAATCTATGTGTCCTTCCATAAATCCTTCCTAGAGGATCTAACTAATCCACTAAAGGTCTTCATCTTGGTGCTTGGTGGACAAAGAGCTGATTAACCACCCCTTACAAAAGTCAGGACATAAAGGATGAAATGACAGGCCTCTTGCCTGGGATACAGCATGGCTCTCTCTACTTTCCCCCATCCCCACGTCATTATCCCCATAGTTTTGAGATCTCCTTCAATCTCAGCATTTCACCCCTCAGGGTAAGAGAGTCTCCTCTGAAAAATCCTCCTGGTTGTTTCTTCCTTTTCTCCCTCCTGCTCCTTTTGCAGAAGAAACATCTCCCATTGGAAGCTTTGAGGCAATTGTGGAGGAAGAAAGGGAACAGGATTTGGAGTTAGAGAATCTGGGTTCAAATCCAGATTCCATTGTTACCTTTGTGAATTATTTCTGTTCTAGGCCTCAGGTTCCTCCTATATAAAATAAAGGGTTTGGATTTCTTCAAACTTTACATCTATGGTACAATGTCTCTATTATTTTCTAATGATACATGTTTTTGATGATGTTTCATACACAACTTCTTGAATGCAAGGCACTATTTTTTAATAGACTACCATTTATTTTCAGATTGTTCTTCAGACAATCAACTACTTTGATTCTTCTGAGACAGTGGGTCTAAATAATTTTCCACAAGTGAAACCCATAAAATATTACTAAAGAATATTAATGTTAAAAACCTGCCCATTGATTTAATCCATTCATAAATGTATCTTAGACACTACAGTTGGACAATAAGTCAAATCCAGAATTTTCAAAGAATGGACTAACATTAATATAACACTGGTTGTTTCTACATGTAATTGGAAAAAAAGAAAAGGAATTGAAATTTTAAAAAATACTTCAGTAAAGTTATGATATGGTCCAGTCATCTGGAAAACAATTTTTAATTACTTGAGAAAACTTATTAAATTGTTTGTGTCCCTTGATCCAGTGGTTCCAATATTGATTATGTTCCCCGAAGAGATCAAAGAATTATGGACTAAGTCTGAAGTTATTTCAGAGGCCATCTAGCCCAACCTATATCTGAATAAGAGCCTCTTCTACAACATAAATGACATGTTATCCAGATTTTGCTAGAAGACCTTCAATAATGAAGAACCCACCGTTTCCTAAGGTTCCATTCCATTTTTGTACATCTACAACTTGCAGGAAGTTTTGTCCTTTGAGTAGTTGTGGATTGAACGAATAAGACCGTGTAGGGTTCTGAGATTGAATGTAGTCAGAAGCAATCAAAAATATCTGGAGAACTTCATCAACTACAGTGAATACCTCTTCCATTTGGACGTTACATATACCATGTAGGATGCCATGGGAAAATATATTTCGTGAATCTACATCTCTCTTTCATTCTTTGCTTGAAAAAGGTCATTGAGCAAAGTTATATCCGATTATCTCTTCCAAGGAATCCTATACTATGTGAGACTGGACAAGGAAAAGGGTCCTTTGCACATATTATGTACTTAATAAATGCTCCATTTGTTCATTCAGCCAATTGAACTGAGATCTATGGAAGTTGCATGATTTGCTCAAGATCACACAGTTACTGTGAACTTCTGACTTCAAAAACAAAGCTTTTCCCTGACTCTTCCAGGTTAACTACAGTTGTATGACTATAGCCCAAAACAGAAAAAAACTTCTGCAAAAATCTGACTGCTCTATTTTTGGTTTTGCCCAGGATATGCTTGATTTATTCATAGGTGATAGTATAATTGAAAGCACTGGATTTGGAGGCTCTAAGAGGCTAAGGTTTGAGAACCAACTCTTTTACTTACTGCCATTATGACCTTGGGAAGTTACTTAACATATCTATGGAACCAAATGAACCCTGAATTCTCTTTTAATCCTTAAGTCTGTCATCTTCTAGAGCATTCTCATTGAGATTCCTTAAAAATAAGATGATAGGTATACTTGTCATTAATTACTGACGTGGAAATGACATAAAGAAATCTGAAAAGAGTCTTTGATTCTGACCCATTGAATTTGGAAGAACACTCATCATTGCTGTTGTTTGCAGAGCTCAAATGCTTTTGTGAAGTTCTTTGCCTACATTATCTTATTTAATATTCTCAATAGTCTTGTGAGGTAGGATGCCAATCTTGTTCCCATTATATAGACAAGGAAACTGAGGACCAGAAAGACCTGTCCAGAGTCACACAGCCTGAGGTGGAATGTAAAACTCAGGCTTCCTGAACCTAGGTAGAATACTCTACCAACTAGGCCAAGAGAAAACTGTGTTGAAGGCAATGAAGTGGTTGACATTCAGTGGCTAGTTTTCTTGATATTTTAAAAAGAAGAATTTTAAAAATGGAAAAGGAAATTATTTTTAAGGAAACTAATTTCTATTTAATTTATTATAAAAATTTGAAAGAGAAGGAAAGCTGTCTATGATTTCATAGGTATAGAGATTTTCCTATGAAACACTGCTTTTACCAGTGCATATAAACAACTGGTCTATCTGTACCATCCAGTCTCAGAAAATTGTATGAGACCATTAGAAGTTCAATGACTTGCCTAGGATCATGCAGTCCATAAGTGTCAGAGACGGGACTTGAACCCACATCTTCCTGACATTAAGGCCAGCTCTCTGTCCACCAGGCCAACTCCTTTTCTATTTTAATGATTACTGCTTTTCAACAAGAGAAAATATATTCTAATTTCACAAATATGTGTACTTTGTCAGAAGCAACCCTTCCTTCATTTGACTAGTGGCATCCCTCCTTCAAAACACACTTGTGGACTAAGAGCAATAAAGTCTGAAAACTCAACTATGCTAAAGATTCGTAGGTGATAGAACTAGTCAAAGTAATGCTTCATTAAGATCTATCACAGAAATAAATAACATATGCAGAAAAACTACATACAATGTGTGCTTGATGAGCTGGAACCATAAGCAAGATTCTAAATGGGATTCAAACACAATATTTTTGTTTAAATTACACTCCCATTAGCAAACAGAAATTTTTCTTTTGTGTATTCAATTAATACTACCAATTTAAGGAAAATGTCAGTGGCACAAGTCAAATTTTAAAAGAGAATGTCTGAACTAGAAATTCACAAAAGAGAGGGACTAGAGTTCATATTCTGGGAAATACAATGAAGTAGGAAGAAAATGAGGAGGCAAATGAAAGAATTAATGAGTGGAAGGTGAAAATTGGTCTTAAACAGAGCTTAAAATGGAAAATCGACAAATAAATGAACCAAATAAAAGGGAAATAAGCTCATTTGTATTTAATCAGAAAATATTCTCTCTTTTTTTAAAAAGGCATTTGTTTGCTTCACTTAATTTTCCTATAAAACCTTTCATTAGTATTGCTCCTATCTAATCAATTGTTTTGTCATTAAGGAGGAGTTCAAGTAAAGCCCTCTGAAGAATTACCACACACATTAAACTCTTCCCTGAAGATCCATTTATATCTGCATTGGTGGGAAAGTGATAGAAGACAGTGCATCAATTTTAGGTCCTCCCTAGTTAGTCGAAACGGATCTTTAGCACTTATAAATCTGAATCGGTGTCTAGTTTTATCTGGAAGAGGGAAATAAATAATATACACAAAATATACACTGGGGGAAATCCAAGAATGCTACCATTCATGTGATAACTTATTTCTAATATCTCTGACCTTCCTACTCAGAGACTAGCAGTGGTTCATAAAGCAGTAAAGCTGTCTCCAGCCCCTGAAATGAGACAGAAGGAGGAACATTTGCATTTAACTTCAGCCCATAAGAAACCAAACATGAATATGCTATCTGGCAACCAAGCTGATCCCTAAACAGTAAAGCCTTATTCTTTTTTTAGAGGTAACTCTTTTAAGAGTCTCCTTAAGAGCGCTCAGTAGGGTGTGTCAATATTGCTCCCCATGGTAATCATATGGTTTGCCTACGCAGACGCTGGATTGTTTTGTGGATGTGAAATATTGTATGTTACCCCTGAGCAGTGGAGCCAGAGAATCCAAGAGCGGTTGTTGAGACTGACAGTTACATTGTGCTCCTGAATAGTGAAACGGCAGAATCAAAAACGCAAGTGGACCCAGACAGAATGTCCTGACCTTTAAGAAAAAGGCTGATTGGATATGGTATAGGCGTCCCTTCATCTTCCACCATAATCCATTACACCTTTCTAAGACAACTTTCTCATAACTTATGTGGGCTCAGAAATGGGCTTCCCTTAGATTCATTATGTAAAGTTTTATTTATGAAAAAAAAAATAAGGTCATGGTAGTAATTAGCACCAATCTTATTATTTATTTTTAGTTCTTAGTTCATCTCAACTAACTTGAAAGGCCAAAGGAGTACTAAATAGCCTTATTTGTATGGATTTAAGCAGAAGAAAAAAATAAGCACACATCCGTTTGTGAATGTCTGCAAATGAGTAGAAATAAAAAGAGTGTGTATACATATATGTGCACTTATGAAAACAAACATGTCACCCAGTTTACATTGACATTCAACTGACAGTAATCTAATGAATTTCTGATTGGAAACATTGGCCACTTTTCCAATTTTTTTTAACCAAATTACTTAAGTATAAGAAATGGGCAGAAAGGAAGAAGTTTTGTTTTTCATTTTCTGTTCATGTTTTTTTTTTATTAGATTTTTGAGAGAATTACTTTCTAATTGGGACTCTAGATAAATTCTATTGATCACAGAATAGTAAGATAAATGTCCTTCATTTTAAGTTAGTATGTATTTTTTTAGAAGTTTAGAATGCGTTTCAAGTATGTATGTGTTGTAGCTAGAAAATACTGTTAGGGGCTGAATTTCAAAAATAAAATACATTTAATTCATCTTACTCCACTTTCAGTTATCAACTTTTTATGTAGTAAAAGACCCATTGAAAAAGTAAATATCAACTTATAAATCACATAAAATTATATGAAGAATCATAGATTTGCTACCATGTAATCACAGACATTTAGTATCAGTCATTTTTTTTAATCTTCCAGGGAAGTTTGAGTACTTTGCCTCAAATGTAATTGAATAACAGATCTAGGTTCGATTGTTGTACTTACTTGTGACTATGATGTGGTGGGGGGGAGGAGTGTTGCACTGATTTTCAAATGAGTTGTTTTCTTACTAAGAATGACTGATTTGTGGGCAGATTGTAGCCTTTTCAATGTTCTCTCTCTCTTTCTCTCTTTCTCTCTCTCTCTCCCTTCTTCCCTCCCTCCCATCCTCTCTTCCTTCTTCCTCCCTTCCTTCCTTTCTTCTTTATTCCTTTCTCCTCTTCCTTTCTCCTCTTCCTTTCTTCTCTTCCTTCCTTCTTTTCTTTCTT